>NC_081778.1:31611128-31816128 GCF_963082965.1 Carassius carassius
TCTGTTTTAGTTTATATTTCCTGTTTTCATTTAAATTGTATCTTACATTTTGTAATTTTGTTCTGTTTTCGTCATCAAGTTAAATTTTATTTTTAAATACATTTTTGTTTCAGTTTTAGCTTAAATATTTTTTTTTCTTCATTTAAATTTTAGCCCTAATTTTTTGCAGTTTTCTTGAGTGTTTTTGTCAGTGTTTTTTATTAGCTTATTTATTTATTTAAAATATGTAGTTTTTATAAATTTTTATTTCAGTTTTAGTTTTATTTCGTCAAGTTAAACTAAATGAAAATTAGAAACTGCTTTTATTTTATATATATATATATATATATATATATAATTATATATATATATATATATATATAAATTATGTGTTATGGGTTTTCTATGAATTTTCTATGAATTTAAAATGTGTTTTTTTTAGGTTTGTATGCTTATTTTGATAACTTAACCATCTGTAAACATTGTTATGTATTTTGGAACCACATTTTACTGTACACAAAAGGAAATTGCTGTTTCACATTACAAGTTTAAAAAATTGCAGCTGATTCGAATGTATTAATTTGGGCTGCAATTAGTCTAACAAAAAATTCTCGTAGCATTGAGTACATACTCTTCATAGATGTTCATTTTGTGACCATGGACTGCGTTTACTGACCTTTAACCTCATCGTTTAGAGGCTTGAACTGTGTGTTTGGGTCAAGTTTTTCTTCTCCATGTGCTCAGCTGATATCACAGGAGTGTGTGTGTGTGTGTGTGTGTGTGTGTAACGCGAACCCTCGCTTCTCCAGCCACCTGTGCCTATAGAGAAGACAGCGGATTTGTGTTCACAGCTCTGTGTGTCTGAACACACACTCGACAGGTGCCAGTCAACTCTGGAGCGGAATCACTACCGTTTTTTTTTATACTGTTTTTGAAAGATGTTTCTTCTGCTCATCAAGGGTGCATTTATTTGATAAAAATATTAACAGTAAAATTGTGGAATATCTGATAATATGTAATTTATTTCTATGATCAAAGCTGAATTTTCAGCATCATTCCTCCAGTCTTCAGTGTCACATGTTCCTCAGAAATCATTCTAATATGATGATTTACTGCTCTTTTCTGATTATTATCAATGTTGGAAACAATTGTGTTGCTTTATATGTTTTTGGAAACTGTGACGCATTTTATTTTTCAGGATTCACAAATGAATAGAAAGTTTGAAAAATAATGATTTCTGAAGATCATGTGACAGAGAAGACTTGAAGACTGGATTAATGATGCTGAAAATTCAGCTGCGCATCACAGAAATAAATTACATTCGAATAGATATTCATGTAGAACTCGCTTATTTTTTAATTATAATAATATTTACTATTTTTTACTGTATTTACTGTATTTTTAATCAAATAAATGCAGCCTTGGTGAGCAAGAGACTTTCAAAAACATAAAAAAGTCTTGTGTATATATATCAAGGAGATCTATTCCTTTACATGGCAAATTTTGAAAAGCCATCAGATAAAATAAAAAAACACCGAATCACAGTTTGTTTTGTTTTTGTGCGTCGTTTAGGAGTGGGTTCATCTGAAATAGTTATTATCCCAATAATAGACTGGTGTGAACAAATACAAAACTATAAACAAAGCAGAATATAGAGATTTGCAGCCGGCTGCAATAAACCACTAAAGTTCAGAAACCCATTAGTGATAATACACACAATTAAGGTATTAAGATCTTTCCTAGCTTGAGCGGCTTGTTGTTGTTTACTTATTTACAAACAAGCGACAAGTCATTAAAATTAAGCAATGCTGTAACGAATAGTTGGCCATTTTTAACTAGATTTTGTCCTTTATTAGTTTCTAAACTAAACATTTGATTCAGTTTAGGAGTTTAAAATTATTTCATCCATTCAAAAAAAAAAATATTAGAGCAAATCTAGAAATACTGTGTAAATATCCTGATTTCTTCTGCCATGTGGTCCAGCTGCTCTGTTTTTAATGACCGTCAGTTAGCCGTTTTGTTTGGACTGAGATTGATGAATGTTTGAGTCTGTCCTCACCAAACACTGAAAGTGTGGTTAAATATAAAGCCTTGTCCATTATCTCCTTGTGCTTTAAACAGGGTTTGACCGAAAGGTCGAGTCGTTCCCGTAGAAGGACATACTGCGGCTCGTGTCTGTGTTTTCTGTGTGAATCTATACCCTCATCCTCGACATTTCTGCTTCCTAAAATACTCAATACACACTTGGAAATCTCCAATGCAGTCTCTAGTGTTTCCTAGAGAGATTAAACACAGCAAATGGAGTCTTCTCAGATGTTTCTGCTGCAAATCTCTCAAAATTGTCTTGCAACTGACTCCATTTATTTCTCATAAGGATTTAAGCTTCTGAGACGCCCAAAAGAAATCTGTTAAGTCCCTTGAGCTACAGAAGATCAACATTTAAGCAAGTCTTTTCTGATAGAAATGTGTTTAAATACAGCAAACTGAGTCTTCTCAGAAGAAAAAAAAGCTGTGGGAATGCCTCATTTACACTGTAAGAAATAGTTATTGGAGTATGTTTTACAAGAAAATACAGGCTTATTACTTTTAAATATCGCATTTGGTTCAACGTGTTATTTGCATTTCTTTGTAATTAATGAGTAATTAATTTCAGTTTCTGGAAATATCTCACCTGACTCTATTTGTTTCTGTTTTTATTTCTCCTAAGAATTTTGTAGGACGAACATATGAGACACTTAAATTAACTAATTAATTAAATGTTGTTGTTTACTTATTTACAAACATGCGACACAGTCATTAAAATTAAGCAATGCTGTAACGAATAGTTGGCCATTTTTAACTAGAATTTGTCATTTTTTAAGTAATAATTTTTTTCTGGTAGATATTCTGAGTCTCCTCCGGTTTTTCTCCTAAAAAGACAATTTAAAAAAAAATTATTATTAGTTTTATTAAGATTAGATTAGATACAATGTCAGTTTTTCTAATTCAGAATTTAACATTTAGTTCAATGTGTCCTTTTAATTTCTTGTGAAATTTCTGCATGATTTTCTTTTTCTTTCTTTCTGTGTGCAGTTTTAGGAAATATCTAACATTTTTCATGCAGTTGACTTAATTTGTTTCTATTTTTCTAAGTGTAGAATAAACATCTGAAACACTGAATTTATGCTGAACTCTATTTTAAGTGTTTCCCAAAAAACACACTCATATCTAGGAAAAATCACAAATGCAATCTAGAAATGTAGAAATGTGATTACATGCAGATGTAAAAAAATGCAGGGAAAAAAAGTCTCAGTAATCTCTAACGATTGCAGGAAATATCTCAACATTTTCATGCAGTTTACTTCATTGGTTTCTATTTTTATTTCTCCAAAGGAACTGTAGAATAAACATCGGAGACACTAAATTTATACTGAACTCTATTGTCTGTAATAATGAGTCTGTTTCCCAAAATACACTCGCATCAAGGAAGGAAACATCACCTTTTTATTTTTGATTTCTTATCTCATTTTTATTTCTCAGTAGTTGTAGGAGAAACATCAGACTCCATTAGCTATGGAAGAGCAACTTCTGAGCAATAATGATAATGATTGTTTACTGAGTCTGTTTTCCAAAATACACAATACCGTTATACTCATATCGTATAGTATCATATCGTATAGTATCATATTGCTTCTTATCATATAGTATAGTATAGTATAGTACCGTATCGTATAGTATTGTGACATTTCGCACAGTAACATTTTGTATAATATCTTATAGGATAGTATAGTATAGAATCAGAATCAGAATGAGCTTTATTGCCATCTATGTTTACACATACAAGGAATTTGTTTTCGTGATAGAAGCTCCACAGCACAACAGCATGACAGCGACAGAACATAAAACACATAATAAAAGAATAAAAAAGACAAAAAATACAAATAAGTAGGTAAGGAATGACAATATACAAATTGACAATTGTAGGCAGGTATATTACAAAAAGCAGTTATGTATGTACAGGTATATTATGTGCAAAAATTTAAGTGTACACTAAGAATGTGTCTTAGATAAATAATGAATGTGTATATAAATATAAAAGTGTAGTGTGTTCCACAGTTAATATGGTGTCGTATCGTATAGTATCATATAGTATCGTATCATATCATATTGTAAAGTATCGTATGGTATAGTATAGTATAGTATAGTATAGTATAGTATAATACCGTATCGTATAGTATTGTAACATTTTGTACAGTATCATATTGTATAGTATCGTATAGTATAGTACTGTATCGTATTGTATGATATCGTATCATATCATATTGTAAAGTATAGTATAGTATCGTATGGTATTGTAACATTTAGCACAGTAACATTTCATATAGTATAGTACAGTATAATACCATATTGTATCGTATGGTATTATAACATTTCGTACAGTATCATATTGTATAGTATCATATAGCATAGTATAGTATAGTACTGTGTCGTATCGTATAGTATCATATAGTATTGTATCATATTGTATAAAGTATTGTTTAGTATAGTATAGTACAATACCGTATCGTATAGTATTGTAACATTTCATTCAGTATCATATTGTATAGTATCGTATAGCATAGCATAGTATAGTATAGTACTAGTATAGTATAGTACTGGAGAGACACAGTCACACAATCACCCAATGTTGTTCTTTTGGGTTCTGACTAAGTGACAATGATGGCGCCTGTGTTTGGCGATGCGTCTGTCACTTCTGTCACTTCTCTGCTCTCACGTACATTTGTAATCCTCCTTGTAATATTACTTGTGTCAACCCTATCAACCACCAGCTATGTCTCTGCAATCATACGATACGATCGGGCCGCGTTGTTCCGCATTAAGGCACATATGCAGGACTTGTGTATTACCTGGGACAGATATTATGGAATACCTTCTGCTTACTCGGCGCCGTGGCAGGAGAAGGAAGCGGGGATCCAGGGCTGGGGTTCAAGTCTGGAGGAGAAAGTGGCGATCCCGTGGATTTTCTCCCGGGCCGAACGGATCCAGAGCCCCCGGGAGTGAGCGGTGCCTGAGGCCGGTTCCGGTCTGCGAGTCAGATCGGGACGCGATCTGTGCATCGTCACCTGTGTGGTGCACCTCTGACCGGATCTTCCCCACCCGTCCCGCTTGCCATCGTGCACGCCGTCAGCGTGCCCTGTGCCCGGTTACCTGTCGGACGGATCATGCCATCCAGCCTGCCCCAGGACAGCCCTTGTCATGCACGCGCACTACCAGGATTACACTTATCAACGCGCGCTCCATTGCGAACAAGGCTTTTACTTTGAATGACCATTTCACTAATGAGAACTTGGATTTTATGTTTATTACGGAGACTTGGCAGCGGGAGAACGAACACTTTCATCTTAAAGAACTATGCCCCCCGGACTGCTCCGTGTTTGGGACTCCTCGGCTCGCGCGACGTGGAGGCGGTCTTGCGCTGGTCTTTCGGGACTCTTTCTGCTGCAGCTTGACGGACACAGCTTCGTTCGACTCATTTGAGATGCAGATGTGTAAGGTTGGGAAAACACAGTCCTATTACTGTGTTTTAGTTTACCGACCTCCTGGTCCTGCACGCACATTTCTTGATGATTTCACTGAGTTTTTAACGTCTATCATAAAACTACATCGCGTTTTAGTCCTTGGGGACTTTAATTTGCATATTGATGATCCCACTTGTTTGAATGCAGCTGAATTGTTGACTACCATGGACTCGTTTAATTTTGTACAGCACGTTTCTGCCCCCACCCATAAAAAAGGTCACACATTAGATTTGGTCTTCTCTTGTGGCCTAACCATTGATAAACTGAGTGTGGAGGATTTTCTAATTAGTGACCATTGTTGTATATCTTTTAATTTGTCACTTATCACGATGCCTACTGTCTGCAATGTTGTAACACAAAAACGCATCATTAGTGAGACAACACTTAGTGATTTCTCTGCCTCCTTTGACTCTCGCTCCTTTGTTGATTGTGATGATGTTGATTCATTTGTGCAAAGTTTCAACAACCACTGTCTGTCGATTTTGGATATGGTAGCGCCTGTTAAAAACATTTCAGGGTCACATAAAAAAGCCCTCCCATGGATGAATGATAACATTTGTGGTTTTAGGAGAAAATGTCGTAAGACTGAGCGTCTGTGGAAAGCAACTAAATTGGAGGTACACAGACTCCATTTAAAAGATATGATACTGGATCTGAATGAACTGATAAGGCAGGCTCGCTCGGCTTATTTTTCCAATCTTATTTCAGGTAATAAGAAAAAACCTAAGGTCTTGTTTGACACCATCGAAAATCTAACTGCACCTTCAGCTCCTCTTGTGCCTGTGTACACTCACGAGGACTGTAACAACTTTTTGTCGTTTTTTGTGAACAAAGTACAAGACATTAGGGCCAGTGTTAAAGTTCCCATAATCACTGTGTGTTCTACTGAATTTTCAATGGTGTTGTCTTGGTCGTCCTTCACTCCTGTCAGCCTACAGGAGGTGAAGACCTTAATAGGAAATATGAAACCGTCTTCAAGCCCTGCTGATATTGTCCCAACACCTCTATTGTTGAAAATGTTTGATATTGTTGGCCCCTGTATGGTAAAAATAATTAACCTGTCACTTGCATCTGGCTCAGTCCCCAACTACTTCAAACACGCTGTGGTAAACCCGATCCTTAAAAAGCCGAATCTTGACCCCTCAGAACCTCATAACTATAGGCCCATATCAAAACTTCCATTTATTTCAAAAATTTTGGAAAAAGTGGTGGCAAGCCAGCTGACCTCCTTTATGGAGCAGCACAACTTGTTTGATATTTTTCAATCTGGTTTTAGAAAATTGCACTCCACTGAAACAGCTCTTATTAAAGTCTCTAGTGATGTGATGATGGCAGCGGACACTGGCCGCTACACTGTACTTGTACTTCTCGATTTGACTTCCGCTTTTGACACGGTAGATCACAGTATACTGATCAAACGGCTTCACAATGAGATGGGACTATCTGGATCTGTCCTCCAGTGGTTCTCTTCCTATATTCATGACAGAACCTTTAATGTCGCTATAAACAATGTACAGTCAGATGTGACCAATTTGACCTGCGGAGTGGCACAAGGGTCAGTTTTGGGCCCTATTTTGTTTTTACTGTACATTTTGCCACTTGGTCATATTATGGGTTGTTTTAAGGATGTTTCATATCATCTCTATGCCGACGATGTCCAGTTGTACTGTTCTTTCAATGATGCTGAGTTCCATCGTTTATCACTGTTTTTAGAGTGTGTGTCCTCCATCAAAGACTGGCTGGCCTCTAACTTTCTGCAGATAAATGCAAGTAAAACTGAAACACTGATCTTTGCTCCAGACCACAAGATCCCACTGATCAAACAGCACCTTGGCTCTCTTGGCTCTTCTGTTAAATCCAGCCTCAGAAACCTGGGGGTTGTGTTTGACCAGGCCATGTCTTTGGAGATACACTCAAAACAGCTTGTCCGAAACTGCTTTTATCACCTTAGGAATATCTCTAAAATACGCAAAATGTTGTCAAAGAAGGATCTGGAAATTATTATTCATGCTTTTATATCAACTAGACTTGATTATTGCAACTCTGTTTTTACCTTCTTGAATAAGTCAGCCTTGAACAAACTGCAAATGGTTCAAAATTCTGCTGCTAGACTTCTAACTGGTGCCCCCAGAAGGTCTCATATCACTCCCGTTTTATTAGCTCTCCATTGGCTCCCTGTAAAATTCAGGATTGATTTTAAGATTTTAGTGTTGACTTATAGGGCATTAAACAGTCAGGCCCCACAATACATCAAGGACCTTTTGACCCCGTACTCCTCAAGCCGCACTCTTCGGTCCTCTGGCCAGAACCTGCTTATGGTCCCAAAAACTCGCTATAAGACCCGAGGGGACCTGTCTTTTCAGTCTGTTGCCCCCAGACTGTGGAATGCCCTGCCTCTGTCTCTGCGTCTGGCAGACTCTGTTGTCTCTTTTAAAAAAGATTTGAAGACTTGTTTATTTAAGAAAGCTTTTGGTTGATGGGTTTTTTCAGTAGTGTTACTTTGATTTGACTTATGTATATACATTTTTATTGTTTTGTTCTACTTTTCTTGTGTACAGCACTTTGTGATTTTATCTGTGAAAAGCGCTTTAGAAATAAACTTTACTTACTTACTTACTTACTTACTGTATCGTATCGTATCATATCTTATCATAGCATATCGTATCATATCGTACAGTATCGTATAATGTAATATAATATTGTATCGTATAGTATAGTATAGTATAATACTGTATCGTATAGTATTGTAACATTTCGTACAGTATCATATCGTATAGTATAGTATCATATAGCATAGTATAGTTTAGTATAGTACTGTATCATATCTTATCGTATCATACCGTACAGTATCGTATCGTATCATATCATATCATACCGTATCGTATTGTATTGTATAGTATATTATAGTTTAGTATCATAGCGTATCGTATCATATTGTACAGTAGTATATCATACTGTATCGTATAGTATCGTATCGTATCTGTCTGATATCAGGCTTCTGTCTGTGCTTTACACTCCCACTGCCGAGGAGACTGGATTCCCAGACTGTGTGTGGGGGGGGTTTATGTGTGTGCGTGTGTGTTTTCTCAAGGCCATGTGAGCTGCTCAGAGCACTAATGTGGGTTTCTCTGCCTGACGTCTGCAGACTCACCTCCACAGGATCTAGAGAGGATTCACACTGACCGCTGGACCTAGAGATTCACCCTTGTGTAGTGAGTATTGTGCTTTATATTACAGAATCATTGCATAGGCTATAAGATCAGATATGGATTAAAATATTGTGTTTAAAATACAGAAGAGTAGTGTTCACCGTTGTTGTAAAATGCTCTGGATGACAATCGAGACCATAATGAACCAGTTTGCTGCATAACATAAATCTCATATGTGGCTAATGAGTTATGTATTTAGATTATTAATACTAATACTTTTAATGATTTTTTATTTGGACATTGGTGACATATTTGTCTCCTCTGTTGGTGTACAGAAAGAGTGTTGAGGTAAAAAAAAATTATGCTCATTTTTAATAATGTTTTAAAGTCTCTTCTGCTCTCCATTCAGTAAAATAATACAGTCAATAGTGAAATATTATTACAATTTAGAATAATGGTTTTCTATGTTAATATCTGTTAAAGTGAAATTTATTTCTGTGAAACGCAGCTGAATTTTCAGCATCATTCCTCCAGTCTTCAGTGTCACATGATCTTCAGAAATCATTCCAATATGATGATTTGCTGCTCATGAAACATATCTGATTATTATCAATGTTGAAAACATTGCATTTGGTGATGCATTTGATGATTCATGATGATTTTCATGATTTTCATGATTCACAGATGAACAAAAAGTTCAGAAGAACAGCATTTATTTGACATGGAATCTTCTGTAGCATTATAAATGTTTTACTGATCTCAAATTTGATCGATTTAACGAATCCTTACCGAAAACAAAAAACTAGCTTATACTTGGTCTCTATTTAAATTATATTGCATTTTAATAGAAAAAGCATCTCCTGTGAGCTGTGCTGCATTCAGACGCATGTAACTGTAGGATGATGACTGACAGCAGCTTCGAGTGTGGAAGCTCAGGAAGGGTGCAGTAAAGTGTGGGTGGCCCACAGTGAGATCAGGGCGTCACATTCCTCAGCTGGGTGAGCGTTTGTGTGTGGGACAGACCCTCCTCAGCACACACTGATGTCAGACTGACCCATACGTCAGCACACTCCACTCCTGTCAATCACACACTGTCTCATTCAGGTCCAAATATGTGACCGTGATGTTATGGTTATTTAATGCACGCTGCTGCAATTATGTTCTTTCAGTGTAGTTAGAGCAATTTTTATTTTTTACATTTATGCATTAAGCACATGCTTTTAAACATGCCTGTGTAAATGCATTTATGGTAATAGTAAACATAGTTATCAGCATTGGGCTTTAACTCTTTCTGTTAGCAGCAGAGCATCGGCAAACATGAGTTAAATTTGCAGCATTTTCTAGTTGGTAGTTCTGAATTTAAGAGATGCTGTTTCAATATGATGTATTGTAAGCGGAAAAAGGTTATTATCGTAAACTAAAACCTATTAAAAAATGTTAATTGATATACATTTGAAATTAGTGGAAAAAAACTTTAACTAAACAAAATGTTGAAATTTCGCCTTGGCTACATATGAAATATCATAAAATAAATTGAATTAATTAATAAACTAAACAAAAAAAAATGTTTCCTTGGCTACTAACTGAAATAAGTTTAATTTGAAGCACTAAAATTACTAATAAAAAAATTTAATGTATAAAAAACTAAATCTGAATTAAAAGTAAATTAAATCTAAATAGTAATATTTAAAAAAGACAAAACTAATAAAAATGACAAAAGTACATTCGAATATTTAGCTGTAAATTAAACTATAATGTAAACTTTAATTAAATAACTAAAAACTTAAAATACAAAAATATACCTAATTAAAAATGTTTTAAAGAATGCCAAAACTACACTGAAGCAGCAACCATACGTTTCATATGATTTTCTTTCATATAAATATTTTCTTTCATAGTCAACAGATTAAATTAAACAAAACAAATGATATTTAAAAATATATATGAAACAAAAATACATTTTTAAATTGCTACAACATTGCCTTTTGACCATTGATTATAAGTATAAAATAACACACATATTAATATATATATGCATGTTAATAGTCACATCTGACTGATTCTCTCGAGTTGTTTTAAAGATGATGTTGGACGGAGAGTTGTTTTCTGCTTCTGTAGGTCATGACTCATGATGATTATCACACACATGAGTTATGATTATGGGAAAGTGCGCAGGGCTGCTGTGGCTGTCATCTGACTTATTTATGTTAGATGTGTTATCAGATGCTGCTGTCACCGGGGAGGCCCTTATCTGTTTTTCTGCATCTCACAAAATGAGCTTTCTAAGTTTAAAGAACATACTTTGAGATATTTTCAGCAGCTCCTTTTGAAAATCAGGAAATAATGTGAACGATGTTGATGGCAGATGCCAATTAAATTAAAACTCGACTTTGTAAAATAGGAAGTTGATTTGTGAAGGTAATTTTGACTTTGCGAAGAACAGCCCTCTAGTGGAGAACAGGATGAATTATGGCTTTCGACTGGATTCCTGAAGAGATATGAGATCGGTGTTTATTAAAAACCTTAAATACCTCCATCAGATTACAGAGGCATTTCCTGTGTCCTGTTTTATTGTGTGTGTGTGTGTGTGTGTGTGTGTGTGTGTGTACATAAATTCAACTAGTGCCATGTAAAAATGGTGCTTTTCTCATTGCATTTACATTTATGCATTTGGCAAATACTTTCATTCAAAACAACTTGCATTGTATTCATAGACATCAGTTCATGCATTCCCTGGGAATCGAACCCATGACCTACTGTTTGTACTGGCCATTACTTAAAGGAATAGTTCACCATTATTTACTCAAACCTGAAATCTGTAAGTGTGCTCATGGAGGTCCTATAGCTCAAATAGTGGCACAAGGTTGTGATTTTGATACTAAAGTAATGCATGTAATGATAAATGCATGCATCAAATGCAATGTAAGTTGCTTCAGATAAAAGCATTCCAAATGCATGTATGTGTGTGAATGCTTTTTTTCTATGCAGTATATCAGCAGTTCATTGTGTCAGTTAATAAAAAAACAGAACATCATAACAGTTGACCATATCACTTGTGCACAATACAGCATTACTGTAGTTAATTAAACTGAAATTAAAATAAAAAAACGACTGAAACGATTCCTCGAGTAACTCGATTACAAAAAATGATCGAGGCAAATTCCTCTGCCTCGAAGCCTCTTTTAATTTATTTTAAATCTCACGTCAGGTTCTTTCGCAATTATTATTATATGAATCCTGCATGTTCTGCGTGTCTCTGTTAATGAATGGAGCAGAAGCACGTCTTCCTTTATTAACACACACTGAAGCGCGCGTGACGCTCCGGTGATTTCAGCGTCTTTCCTCTCACTCAATAAAGACGTAAACACATGAACAACATCTCCAGAACTGCTCTGACAGTCACTTCACGAGCATTTGACCGTTTGATTTGAGTAAAACTAGCGTCACATCACATACACAGAACTGTAAAGGTACGCCAACCCGTCAAAATAAAAGTCCTGTGTTACTAGTGTTCAGCAGAATATACAGTCTACTACAAAAAAAATTATAATAATAAAACATTATTTTTTAAAGGTTTAATCACACAACATTTCTTTCATGTTTTATTTTTAATAGTAAATCCCTTTTGTTTACCAATCATTCCTTGTATGTGCAAATCACCTTAATTTTCAATAATTAAAAGATAAATTAAATTAATGTTTTATGTGTTTAATGTGCATCTCAGAAAATGCTTTGTTTAAAACCCCAACTGAATGGCACTTAAATGCACTTAATTAATCTGTCAACTTTCTTGTCATTGTTCACAGTTCAAGTACTGACAGAGAAACAATGGGTAATAATTAAATGTTTATTTTTGATGTATGCATTGCATTCTATGCATTTAAAAAGTAAAAAAAGAAATATTTCTAAAAAAGGAAACTTAGTTGTTCATTTTAAGAGACCCAGGAGTCTTATTTTCTCTTGCATAATTAATATTGCACTTTAATTAAGCAAAAACACATTTTATCTGATTACTTTTGGTAGAATACTCGATTATTAAAATATTCGATAGCTACAGCCCTAATATAAACAAATAAAATAAACTATTAAAAATGTAATAAAATTAATTTAAATAAAATATAAAAACGTATTTTACTGTTGCTAAAACATAATATCACAGTTAGTTTAACTTTAAATACTAACAAAAACTAAAATAAAATAAAAAATATAAAAAAAAAATTGTCACTTTAAATAATATAAACAAATAAAATAAACTATTACAATTTTATAAAATTAACTGAAATAAAATATAAAAACGTATTTTATTTGTTGCTAAAACAACATTTCTCAGTTAGTTTAACTTTAAATACTAACTAAAACTGAAATAAAAATAAAAATATAAAACATTTTTTGTCACTTTAAATAATGTAAACAAATAAAGTTAACTATTAAAAAAAATTAACTGACAAAATATAAAAAACTTTTTTTTACTGAAATAAAATATAAAAACATTTTGTTGTTGCTAAAACAACATTTCTTCTCAGTTAGTTTAACTAAAACTAAAACATTAAATAATATAATATAATATAATATAATATAATATAATATAATATAATATAATATAATATAATATAATATAATATAATATAATATAATATAATATAATATAATATAATATAATATATTAAACAGATCTTTAGGGTTGTTTAGATTCAGATGACATCATGATGAACTGTGGCAAATATTTACAAAACATATTATGCTATCATCTGAATTAGGCTAATCTCAGGCTCAGTGTTGTCATGTGTCACGATCCCAGCTCTTCTAACATGATTAGGCTCAGCTCACTGACTGCTGTGTGCACATCCAGACGTTTAATGTGATTCTGTTGTGTAAGCGTGACCTGGGTGAGGTCTGGCGGCTCTTTAGGGTGCTAATGTTTGGAGTTACACATTCCATGGCAGTGTGTGGACATGTGCACGCTCTCCACGTGCTCGCCGCAGGAGTGCCACACGCACACAGACATGCAGATCCTCAGCATTCACACAAACTCTCTCCAGTCAAGACGACTGAGTTAACTCGCGCCGTTTATCATGCATGTGTACGTGAAAATCTAAATCTGAAGTTCTGCTGTTTGTTTGCTTTTTTAAGTTAGCGTAAATCATTTTATTGATTTATTAGTAGCCCTTTGATTCATGTCAGAGTTCATCTTGAGATCTTTATCTCTGAACACAGTTTGAGATGTTTTCTGAAACTCTGGAGGAGACAGACACACTGTGAGATTTATTTTTCTTTAAACAAACATTTTAAGATTTAAGAGCGCTCTCCATTTAAACTCAATGTTGTCAACGAGAAACAATCAACAAATTTTTTTTTTTTTTTTTACATATGTGACTCCGGAACACAAACCCCACTTAAGTGTCATTTTTTAAAATTGAGATGTATGCATCATCTGAAAGCTGAACAAATCATCTTTCCATTGATGTGTGGTTTGTTAGGATCAGACAACTATTTGGAAATCTGGAATCTGAAGGTGCAAAAAAATCTAAATATTGAGAGAATCATCTTTAAAGTTGTTTAAATGAATTCTTAGCAATGCATATTACTAATCAAAAATCAAGTTTTGATATATTTATGATAGGAAATTTACAAAATATCTTCATGGGACATGATCTTTACTTAATATCCTAATGATTTTTGGCATAAAAGAAAAAACGATAATTTTACCCATACAATGTATTTTTGGCTATTTCTACAAATATACCCCAGAGACTCAAGACACATATATCCAGGGTCACATATATCTCAATTGTTTCTCCTTGACAGCATTGAGAATAAATATAGAGAAAATGGAGACTCTTAAGGCTGAAATCTTTTTTGAAGATTTGTTTGATTTTTGTTTTGTATGTTAATATTTCGATTCGAATGAGAAATATTTAAGACTTAAGAATCTCAATTTCGTGAAAGCTTGTTTCCGCCACTTCCAAAAATAGGTATCTTAAAATGTAATTTAAAGGTGATTTATCTCAGAATTATGACTTTTTTTGTCTGAATTATGAGAAATAAACTCGGGATTGTGAGAAATGAGGTCAGAATTGCGTGTTATAATTGCTCTCAATAAATATCTTTCTCAGATTTGCAGGTTTGTGAAATCACAATTTGTAACTTTATTTTTGCATTTTATGTTTTTGACTTAATATCTCTCAATTCTGAATTGCTAGTTTTCTATCTCTCTGTTCTGACTTTCTTACTTGCATTTGTGAGTTTATACTTCAGAGCCTCGGTTTGCTCTCCGTTTATTCTCAAGGCTGTCAAGAAGTGTGAATCGAGATGTTTATTTGGGGATTTGGGCATTTAAATTCGGTGAAATTTATGCATAGTCCGTTATAAAGTAAAATTCATAATGCACGTTGTAATGCATTGCATCTTTTCATAAATAACTGCAACTGAATTTAAAACGCATTTGAAGATTCCTTGAAGATGCATGTGTTTTAATGCATCACACTTTCTAAATGTGTAACAATGCATTCAAACAATGATGTTGTTTGCTAGTTTTAATCGTTGGCTGTGTGTGTCAGCTCTAATTTTGGGATTTGCGAGATTGAGCGCAGCACTATTGTAGTCGAGTGACCCGAGCCGCCGATGGCATGCTGATGTCTTCTTTTTTCTTTTCTCCCTCCTTCTTTGACAAAAGCGACAGCAGAAGCTGAAACCCTAGTGCATTTGTTTGGTCAGGACAAAGAGGGGGAGGCTCGAGAGAGAGAAGGGGGTAGTAAAGGTTTGTTCCCCTGCAGGGCACTTGTGGACGGGGGTGTTGTTGTGCCTGTGTGCAGCTCAGATGGTGTGTTTTCTCAGTGCTAAAGGAAATTGCATCAGTATGCATTATCCAGCAGGGAGAGGCCAGAGGAGCCACGCTGGGAGGAGGGCCGAAACCAAGCGCTGCTCTCTCTCTCTCAAACCTCCCACTAGAGCAGAGACACACCGGCTGACCCAGTCATGGGCACAGAGGACCCCAAACAGACTTATACTGGATTAATCAACTTAACCTATTTATTTATTTGCATATTTATGGTGTATCTAGTTTCTTGAGCCCTGAATGCGGACGTGGAGCACAATGCACTCCAGAGTGAAGTCGCGGAGCTGTGATAATTACCTGAGTATAAAGGTAAGCGAGTTGCATTCGACATCGCTTGTGAATCGCATTGCACTTTAAACGAAGAAAGCGTTCAATGGGATTGTGATGGAACTGTGTTTTTTTATTCATGGATTCAGTTCTCTATAATAACCTAAAATTAACATGAAAGCACAAAAAAACAATCATTTACAAAAAAATACTGTGACTTTTAAGTGGTACATTTACATTGATTCATTTAGCAGATGCTTTTATCCAAAGTGACTTGCAAATGATTTAAATGCACCATCATAACCATATTTACATTAAAACACATTAAAACTGACACTATCAGATGAACCTGATCTGAATTGAGCTGAATAATGACACAGTTGCCTTCAGCTCTAAAGCTGAATCTAATTAGTTTATAATTGACAACATTGACATGGTTTTTGAATTGAGTTGAATCAACGCTAAACTGAATTGAGCTGAATAATGACACCATTGCTTTCTGTAGAGCCGGTTTATAGCATGATTGATTCGGTTTTATTTCCCATTTAATTCTGTGAAGCGGTTTTGAAACAAAGTCTCGACTGGAGTTTTCAGGAGTTATGTGAAATGGATATGTTAATGGATGTTGTAATGGATGTTTAGAGATATACTGATCCATGTTCTGAGGCAGATGGTCTCAGTTTGACTGGAACTGTTAGGTAATGAGTGACATTAGGACTCGGTTTAGTCTTTTGTGCTGGAATCCAAGACTTCATGGGAGCGGCGTCTTGAATTGATCACTTTAACTCGAGGTGTCTGTGTGAGCTGAGCTCTGGGTTTGCTCTGTGTGTTTGTGTTGTTGTGTCATTGCTCAGAGATTCACTACAGAACCTGTTTGAGAGCAGCTGCGTGTGGCTTTTGTTTTGAGTGAGTCAATGGACATTCCATCTGTAGACGTCAATCTGTTCGACATCAGGTGCGGCGTCACAGAACGCTTTCAGACGGATGGATTTAGCGAACGACGTCACCATTATTTGGCTGATAATATGCAAATAATTGCAGTTAATAATTGTAAGCTTAACACACCGACACAATTATTGCATGGGGTATAAAGATGTGAATAATAATAATATTCATTATTATTATGATTCATTATTATATGATTTTATATATCAAATAGCATAAAAATAAATGGTTTACAATTTTTTTAAATATTTAAAATAATTATTTTTTTCAATGTTTTTATACTGTAGTTTGTAGAGTAATAATAGATGCTTTTGATTATTGTTGTCATTTTGAATATTATTCTGAAAGATTGTATTATGTAATATGTAAATAAACAAATTTATTATTAATATGAATATATTTATGAATTCATTTCATTTACACACACACACAAATATATATAGCCTACTGTATATATATATATATATATATATATTTATATATTTATTTATTTACAGTTTATTATGACATTTTACAATGCAATCAAAATAATGGTAAACATATATTTTTTTATTTATTAAAAATTATATTTATATATATATATATATATATATATATATATATATACATGCATATTTACCCTTATTATGCATTTCAGGATTAATTGTAAATTCAATTAAACTGTAAATAATTTGTAACGTTTTACAAATAAAAGACAAAAAAAAAAAAACATATATATATATATTTTTTTTTAAACCTCCTTAAATAGCTTGTTACATTTCTAATTTCTAAGTCACTCGGATAAAACCTGCTAAATGGATAAACGCAAATATATATTCACTTATTTTTTTAGATAAACAGCAAGTCTGTAAACAGTAGGAAGTCTTCACAGATGTTTTTTAAATAGTCAGTTCAGTTCAGCATCACGTATCCGAGTCGTCAGACCCCTGTTTTTCCCTCTCCACAATCATGTATTTGTCCTCAGATGCTGTAGAGAGGCGTTAAAGCTGCTTTGACACATGCATGTATGATCCTCTCGCTCCTGATTCACTCCCACAGCTTCAGGCTTCATGCTCCGCTGGAGAGCTGGTGCGCGAGCCCTTTGTCTTCCTGACCCACAAAACACACCGGAGAAAGATGCCCTTCCCGTCAGACTGTCAGGGTCGTTTAGAGCGGCTTCGTTTGCATGTTTGCACTGCAGTAAAATGTGTTTGAGTGGAGCTCAGCTCTATTAGAGCATCAGTGATGGCAACCATTTGTTAAAACTGCATCTTCACAGTTCCCACGCTCTTGGAAAAGTTTAAATTGTGGAAATTAAATTCCACGCCTGTAAATATCATAGAAGCCATGCTTTAAATTCTAGTAATATTCCACATTACTGCTTACTCCTTCAATGTAAGTTTTTTGGAATTTTTGGTCACTTTAAAAAAGTAAACCTTTCCTTAACAAGCTGCATGATTTGGGTGCATATAATGCAATTCAGGTTATGAGTGTGAGCTGTAGGAATGGAGATGTTTTGACTGGTTTTGAAGCAGATGTCCGTCTGTTTTAATAGAGAGCAGAGCAGCAGAGAGGCACCTGGACTCCATGTCATTTAGATATAATTGCTCCTCCACCATCACCATAAACACCATCAAAGAGGGCAGATCCCACACACATCTCCTCTGAGCCACACTTGTGCTTTGGCTGCTATTAAAAGCTCTTTTACTGGCTTCAGCCAGGTGAAATAACTTCTTCAAGGTTATGGAAATGCATCAGAAGCTCTCGTCTGCCCAGTCTTATTTAATCTTTCATCTTCAAAGCCACACTTATCTCCAGCCTTCTTGAAGTCCTCCATCCAGCTGCATGTTTAGTCTTCTCGTGCTTTGAAAGAGGTGTTTTGGTTGGGTGCACGGAGGCTGATATGCAGGCCGTCCTGAATACAGCTTGTAGTTTAGACCAAACACTAAAGTTTTCATGTTAAAACATGTTGTTCAATAGATCTTCAAGCCCTGGGCGGTCTTCAGACCCCACGTGTGCCAGAACCCTTTCGAGGGGCATCAAACCACATTCTTTAATTTTTTAATATAATAAAAGGTTATTTAATAGGGGAGTCTTGATAATGTTTATATTCTATATACATTTGAATGTGTTGAATATGTATGTGAATCTATCTATCTATCTATCTATCTATCTATCTATCTATCTATCTATCTATCTATCTATCTATCTATCTATCTATCTATTAATTGCAAAAAATACATGCAAAGCACATGCAAAAAAATAATCATTACATAGATAATAAGATATTTATTTATTTATCTTGAAAAAACAGAATATAATAAAATATTTTTAATTGTTTTAATTAATGTATTTACATAAGCTTAAAAGATTTATATAATACAGTTTTAAATCAAATTTTAAATGTTATTACTATTTTATTAAATTAGAATTACATATATGTATGTGTATTTGACTCGCATATATAAACAAATATATAAATAAACAAATATGATTTTATATATATATATATATATATATATATATATATATATATATATATATATAATGTAATTTAATTTTAATATTAATAATATAAATTAAAAATAATACTGTTTTTATTCCACAGAATGTAATTTTAAGAGTTTTTTAGGTGATAATGTACTTGTTTAGACTTCAAATGTGCTGTTAGTTAATAAAGATGTCTATATGAATATTAGCTTATTTGTTCCAGAGCTAAATCTCATCACTTTATTTTCTATATTTTATATAATGCTGTATATCAGAGCACTGCCTTTATATGTTTGTTAGAATTGTCAAGCAACTTTTATATTATTATTAAATTATTGTACAATAAATATTTTATGAATAATAAATAATAATAGTATTTACTGTCGGGAAACAGTGTGTGTTCGTGATGGTGATTTTAGTGGCATTATTCCGCCATTAGATGTTGACAAGTCAGCGGTAAAGACTTTTATATTGAAAGAGACTTGCAAAGTGGGTTTTTTCATTCTATGGAAGTCAATGGGGACCAGCAACTGAAGGTGAACTATTCCTTTAATAAACACACTGATCAGCGCTGTCATCAGAAATCATAGTACGACAAAGATATCGCTTTCTTTAGCAGACATTCAAGCAAATGTTTTATTGTGAATATGAGATTGAGCTGAAGAATGAACGCTGTATCAGATGCAGGTAATCACTCCCTCAGTCCATCTCTCTCTCTCTCTCTCTCTCTACATACAGTGATCTTTAATCAAAGTCATTTTAAGATAAGTCATGTCTCTCGGCGGACACCTTTGAAATGCCTCTCAGGCATGCAAGTGCAGCTCCTATCTCTTTGAACGGGAAAAACAAAAAATTCTCCAAACCTATTCATCGAGCTTAAGCCATATTGAGTGTTGAATGAGTGACATGTCTACAGTCTTTTGCTTTAATACAGTGATACAATAAGCTTTCAATGAATCAACTCAACCTTTCTTCGTTACTAAAGTTCTAAAGTGACGTTTTCGAATTAGTAACTGATCTTGAGCTCAGATGTTAAACCAGAGATTTGCACTTTAAACTGCCCTGTCAATCATCTTGTCAAAGTTCATATTATCCATATTTTATTTTAATTAATTTCCTACCCTATTGGAGAGAAATGAAGAGGCACGTTAATCTGCTAGTCGCGGGTCTCTCATGCAGAGAACTCTGTTTATATTTTTGCATAATGATGCATTTAAAAGTTGATGACCAAATTTATCGTTATAAAGTTCACAGTGTTGCCACAGATCAAATATAACATGGATAACATTAAAGAAATATTTTTTTCAGGCCATGTTTGTAGTCTTTTAACACTTTTAATGCACGTTTGTAGTTCTAATCGAATCCTTGTCCACCGCACAATGTCTTGTGGGCAATATTAGCCATTAGTGTGTGTTCAATCTACACTTCGAATTTTATACCATCTGGGTACCTTTGAGTACCTTACAATTTGGGACATACTAGTTCTAATTTAAAATACTATTTATTACATATATTATGCGAATTGGGATGCAGCAATTGTCTTACTATAGGGAGATGAGAGGGTCTGTATTACTTATACTGTTGGAGAAAGCGAAACGGTCAAATTGGATCACGTGTGTTTTAATAACCAATCAGATTATAGACTTGACGTCATTGAATTTCATTCAGAGTTGTGCAGAGTTGTTTTTTCGAACTTAAAGGTTGTAGGGTTTGTGTCTCGATAACCAGCAGGGATTGTAGGTGAGGGGAGAATGGTGGGATAAATGCAGAGCACAAATTCCGAGTATGGGAAACCAAACTTGGCTACACATCACTTCACTTTTTTGCAGCATGCCACAGTAACCTAAAAAAGTACTGTTTAGTTAGAAATCATGTTGCCTTTCCTCCCATTGTTAGCCTTTCCTCCAAATGGTGGTTCTGCTCTTCCCTGCAGTCTGAGCGCTGAGATTATTCCTAAATAATTGAGTTTCCTAGAGCACCAATAAAGACTTTGCAGGAGAACGAAACAATGGCTGCCCTGTGGAGGAGTGACCGCATGTGGATGGCACATAGTCATTGTGTAATACAAGGCCAACAGAGCAGAACAAACAGGGAGGGTTAAAGTCAGAGCTTTGCTGGGGATTTTTTCTGGGCTTTTCCCCGTCTGCAACTCAACTCAAACAAAGTTAATTTCCATTTTCACCACCCCCCTGCCAATTTAAAGGGATAGTTCACCCAAATATTAAAATTTGCTGTTAATTTACTCGCCCTCAGCCTATCCAAGAAGTAGATGACTTTGTTCTTCAGTAGAACAGTGAAGATGATTTTTAGCTGAAACTGTGCTTCCTTGGTGATTCATAAAATGCAAGTCAATGGCTACCGGCACTTTAAGAGTCAAAAAAAGCACATCAGGCAACACAGAATGAATCCTGACGATATATTGATGTCTTATGAAGTGAAACGAAACTGATCATTGTTTACTGCATTATTACCTGTAATCCAGAGCTTCAGGCAAACAGTCCATAGTGATGTTTGGTTCACAAGCGAATCATTTCTTTGAACTGATTCTTTTTAGTGAGTTGAACCAGTTCTCCAAATCGGACTGAAGCGTATGAAACAGTTCAGGGCTTGAGCAGCACAGATCTTGCTGCTAAATCAAAATTCACTTTCAGATGCCTAACAGGAAATTAGGAAATTAGCCGAAATTACGGTGTATCTGATGCTGTGATGAATGAATCATTCAGTGCTCCAATTCCTCCAAAGACATCCACATTGCACATCATTACTGGGTGCTTTAATAATATAATTGCATATATGTTATATCATTGTGTGATTACGTACATGAACTAGTGAACGAACCAGTTCACAGAAAATGATTGTGTTTTCCTGTTTGCCTGAGGCTCTGGATTACAGGTGATGATGTAAATAATGTTCAGTTTCTTGCACAGTCTGATCGTTTCACTTCATAAGACCTCTATATATCGTCAGGGTTTCATTCTAGTGTTGCCTGATGTACTTTTTTGACTCTTAAAGTGACTTGCATTTTATAAATCACCAACAAGCACATCTTCAGCTAAAAATCTTCTTCACTTTTCAACTGAAAAAGAAAAGTTTTCTACATTTGGATGGGCTGATGGTGAGTAAATTAACAGTACATTTTAATTTTAGGGTGAACTGTCCCTTTAACCTAAAGCTGAGCGTCCCAGGTCACGGTTGTGTTAGTTTAGGATAGTGTGATACATATCCGGTTGGAAAGTCCTCTGCTCCACAGATATGATGTAGTTCTGCATTAGGGACAGGATTTTCCATCCCGCCTGTTATTGTCCAGTCGGTGACGCTACATTGACAGGTGTTTCCTGTCTCATCAGTGTCCCGCGACCTCCTGACATCCTGCTGTTTGTGTTTGTAACTGGGAACTGTGTGATTGAACTTGTGACCATCAAACCATCTCACGAACCAAACCAAAAACAACATGCTGCCATCGTTTACTCTATCGCACTGTGCACACTGTAATCATTGGTGTTTGATTCTCTCTATAAAGAAGGGAAGTGATGCTTCTTGTGTCTTACAATAAATTAGGGACAACGAAATTTCAGCAATTGAAAATTAATTTTAGGTATTGGCCAAAACAGTTTTGTAGCACTGAAATTGGCTTTTACAAATTTAATTTAATTTAATTTAATTTAATTTAATTTAATTTAATTTAATTTAATTTAATTTAATTTAATTTAATTTAATTTAATTTAATTTAATCTAATTTAATTTAATTTAATTTAATTTAATTTAATTTAATCTAATTATTTATAAATTATTAGTATTATTATTTATGTATTTGTTTATTGGATTGTTCATCATTGTTCATCATGCAATCTTTAAATTCGACATCGTGTACTAACGGGCTGGTAATTCAGCTGACATTTAATATTCCTGAAAAGGTTGAAATCATTTATTTAATTTTTTATTCTATCTATCTATCTTTATATTCACTAAACATTATTGGTAGCTCAACTTTTATCCAATATCTGCAATAAGATGTATTGCTTTTGATTTGAAACAAGGTTTAAGCTTTCAAATATGTAAATTTTATACCAAACTCAAACAAGGCACAGTCCTGTAAATGTTTGTGGTTAAAGCCGAGAATGACTCTGATCGTGAGATCTGTTGCAGGACTCGGAGTCGTTGGACCGCTGCATTCAGAGCGTGTTATCGGCTCTGTATCCTCCCTTCAGCGCGTCGGCTGCCACCGTCCTGTGGCAGCTCTTCAGTGTCGTGGAGAGACAGTACCGCGGAGACGGCCTGCGCTGCTTCATTGACTTCCTGCTGCCCGCCAAGAGAATCCTGCAGATAATAAAACAGGAGGCCTGTGTGAGTACCGTCACTTTCAGCAGATGCATTTTCACTGAAGCATTTCAATAAAAAGTCAATAAAAACACTGGGGAATATCTACTAATAGATCACATTATTTTAAATTTAGCAAATATATTATTATTTATAATAAAATATATTTTATATATCATATAATTATTCTACAATATTTTTTAATTTATGAATATATTAGTAAATGTCAACACAAAAACTAAGATTAATAAATGCTTTAGAAGTATATATATTTATTTATATTTATTCATTTAACAGACGCTTTTATCCGAAACAACTTATAAATAAGGAATACAACATGCAATCCATGATGGATGCAAATAACACAAGAAGTGCTTGTGATACAATGTTTCAGACATTGTGTAGAAAAATGTAAGCTAATATTTATTTCTTTTAGTATATGATTGCAAATGAAATGTACATAATGCAAATCAAAATATTATTTACATAAATGCATAATAAATGTATATGCATGTCTAAAATAAATCATACATATAAACTAATATATAATAAAATAAAATTAATATTATTTGAAAAGCATGTAAATATGTATTATATGTAGTGCATTTAAGTGCAAATACAAATAAATAAATATTTATTTGTTTAAATATGTATTTATGTATTTACATAATGCTTAATGTCCATGCTTGTTGAGCATGTTGGGAACAGCATAGTAATTCATCAAGCAATCTTTAAACTCAATATTATGTATCAGTGGCCTGGTAATGCGGTTCACCCAGGTTTGCTGAATGTTTTATTAATTTGTCAATTATTGTTGTTGACACCCATAATGCTGCAGCCAAATATGTTCAAGCCATTTAAATTCTCCCAGAGAGAAATCTTGCGAGAGTGGGGAACATGAGAGGGAGAAGGAATACTTCAGGCTGAAAGAGGGTTCAGTGTTGCTGTGATAAACAGCCCAAACAGAGTGTGTTGTGAGCTCACTGCAGTGAACTTGGCAAAGAGGATCAGGCTCAAATGAAAGACCTTCTCAGGGAGGCTTTGTATTTCTGCAGGTTAGCGCTGTGTGAGCGCATAGCTGAAACCTTACACTCCTGTATTCAGCGCTGCCATTGTTACTCTGAGACGAGGGCTCTCAGCTGCCTCATTTAACTCAGGCATGATCTTTGAGGGAGTCACAGCGTGCTGAAACTTACATGTTCCTGCTGCATCATCAGTATCATTATACAGCAGCGTCAGGGAGTCACTAACAACGCTACTAAATTAACAGATTTTTAAAAGCATTACAGTAGCTAAATAGTGAAGCTCTTTTTTTATGTACAGTACCATGATAAAATGCATTTTTTACACTGTATAACCTTTGCGGAAATCTCTCTAAAAAAATATTGTGCAGTCTGATTTATTGTAGGAAACTGGTCTGGTTTTTTCATTATGAAATTATTTATTTATTTGCTAAATATATGGAGTCTCTGCAAACTATTGTATTTTTTTATATAATTTGAATAATTTGTATTTGAATAATTTTCATTTTATTTTTTATTTTTGGTTAAAGTTTTAGTAATTTTGTTTTTGTCATTTTAGTTTAGTAATTCTGTTTATTTTTTAATATTTTTTAAAATGCATTTTTATTTCAGTTTTAATTTTAGTTAAAATGAGAAATGAACTAGCTAAAATAAAGTTATAGAGTTATAAAGTTTTTATATTGTATTTTATCCCAATTAACGAAAAAGTATAATTTTAGGTTAATTTGCTATAAAACCCCTAGTTCAAATGGTAAATTGCGGACACCCTAATTGGGAACCTTTATGTTACTGTGCCAATATGCATATGAATTTTTGCAATTCTGTTGGTTGACTCAAAAATTACACATTACACTTTAAAATATATATTTTACAATTGCATAATGTTTTAAATCATTGTAATTTTGTTTCTTGAAATCTATTAGACAGAAATAAATGAATGATTGCAAACTGCAAATAACTGCATACTGTTGCTTGTACCTGTATGAAAAGTGGCCTTTTTATCTGATAAATACATTATTTTTATTTTCCACAGCTGCGATTCAAAGGCCTGTTGCTGTACCATGAGGGATGGCCACTGTGTTTGAATGAGAAAGTGGTTCTGCAACTTGCACCCCTGCATAAAGTACGTCTAAGGCAGGGAGATTTCTACCTGCAAGTGGTTCCCTTGGGCCGCAAGGCTGCCAAATTGGTCATAAAATGCCTGTCAGGGAGCGGGCAAGCCATTGCAGAGATCCCTGTGGCCGAGAGCATGTACGGCAGCGTGTTCACGCCTGACTTCCTGCAGAATGTAATGCGTGAGCGCAACCTGCACCCTCTCCAGAACTGCCTCCTCAGTACCGGCGCCGTGGTTTACCGGACGCCCTGGAAGAACGTGGTCAATCCTTTGTTCGTGAGCAGCACTGCCGACGCAATCATGCAGGCACGGAGTGGCGGGGGGACCCTGTTGGGTCAGCTCAGCACCTGCAGCACGCACGGATCCACAGGAACGCTCAGTTCCCGAGACTCTTTAGGCGCTGAGTCTACCGTGTCGGAGCCAGTCCTAAGCCGGAGCCTCACAGATATGGGCATCAGCTCCCTGCACTCTGAGGATTCGCCCTTGCAAAAGAGTCCTAACTCCCTTCCCCAGACGCCAACCTTGGGCAGCCCAGATCAGGGATGCATGCGAGGCGGAATCGGCCACAAAATACTCTCGTTCAGCACGGACCTTAGCAATCCCGGCCTTCGCAAGAGGCATCCCAGAGACTCTGCGGCCTTCGAGTCGCGCAGGATTTTCCGCAAGTCCTACATGGAGGCACTGCAAAACCCCATGAACATCGGCTCCAGCTCAGAATCAATTCTGGAGGAAGGGACGGAGTCTGAGCCAGGAACGCGTCATGGCTCCGTCACAAAGGAGCCGATCCCTCGGAGAACCTCTATTCGTGGACTGGGAGGAGATGAATCTCACGATGTTTCTCCACCTGTCCATCCATCCAAGAACACCGAGTTCAGTCCGGGTGAGAGACGCTCCAAATCTCTTGAACGTACCAACAAGGCCTTGCAGGTTAAAGGCCACCGGGCTCGGTCGTCCTCCGGTGGATCCGGTAGCGGCCTTCCCAAGAAACTTATGAATGGTTATACATTCCGTTTTGGAAAATTGGATTTGGAGGCAGCCTTTCCTGGCATTGAGAAACGGAGCAACAAAGACAACTCAGGTAAATACACTTTGTCAACTCTTTTGAGGTTCGCCATTCCAGTGCCAAGGTCATGAGTTTGATTCCCAGGGAATGCATAAACTGATCAAATGTATACCTTGAATGCAATGTAAGTCTCAGGGGTGTCCAATCCTGCAGCTGGAGTTTAGCTCCAAACAGATCCAACACCCTTTTGTGGGAGTTTCTGATGAGTCTTGATTAGTTGGTTCAGTTGTGTTTAATTAGGGTTGGAGCTAATTTCTGCAAGACAGTGGCCCTCTAGGAACAAGTTTGGGCATCCTTGCTGTACATAAAGGACATGGCAGAGCATCTTGTTTGGGATTCTTTCCCAACTAGAACTAGACTAGAACAAGCTTCCCTTGTCAAAACATGGCACTAGTAATACTAAAATCATGATTTCGATTCCCAAGGACTGCATGAACTGATGAAATGCATACCTTCAAAATGTCACTTTGGATAAAAGCATCAGCCAAGTGCATAAATGTAAATGTCGCACCATATTGCACATCTGGTATGTCCAATCCTGCACCCGCTGGACAGTGCCCTTCCAGGAACAGGTTTAGATAACCCTGCTGTACATAAAAAAGGCTTGAGGGTGAGTAAATCATGGGGTAATTTTCATTTTTGGGTGAACTGTCCCTTTAAGAGCCAGGTCTGGTTCCAGACAGTTGTGGTCCAGTGGGTAATTATCACTTGCAGCAAACTCTGGGACCATCAACGAGCTTAGAGTTTCAGAAGAGATAGCTTGGCATTCCTCTGGCATGATTTTATGGCTTGCGACCGGCTGCATGTGAGGGCTAATAGCATGTGTGTTTTGGAATGCTTCAGCGGCCCTGCCCCGTTATAAAGGGTGCTTGTCTTTCTGAAGTGTTTGCTGTACCCCAAAGGCACGATACTGCACTGAATGGATTGCCAGCGAGACTGCGCTGTTTTATTTAGCTCTTCCTGCTATTGAGAACTAGAAAGAGAACATTTTGCCCTCCGTCTATGTGCTTCAGGCCAGGGGTGTGTTTGGGGTCTATCCGCAGGAAGTTCCATACTGTCCAGCATTCTTAAGATTTTCGGTTACTTTACATGTGAGTTGTTTCACTAACCCCGTGTCCTAACCGTGTACAGCTAGATACTGTACATTTATGAGCAAAACCCCTTTCTTTTCACATTAATCCAGTTAGTTGATCCAGCTGTGCCAAGTGACATTATACTTTTTTGTCAGTCACTTTATTTTCACTCACTTACTCACAATGATATTTAATTGGTCCCCAAAATGAGGTATTATACAGCTGTACATAAAAAAAATACAAATAAAATAATATTAAAAAAATATTAAAATATAGATTTTTTTATTATATATATATATATATATATATATATATATGCATAATTATTATTATTATTTTAATTTGTATTCATATATAAAATATAATTATTTACTTATTAAATGTTATGTTTTATATATTAATTTTTAAATATTTATTTAACTACATTAAGTTACTGTTGATGTTTTAATGTTTTATATATTTTTTAATTCAATATACATTTAATTTAATAATATTAAATATTAATTAAAATTTGAATATATATATACATTCATATAATAAAATTATATTATGCAATAATAATAATAATAATAATATTACAATTATTTTAGATAAATATAACTTTATTTGATTTAATAAATTGTTTTTTTAAATAGCTATTATAATTATTATTATTACTATTATTATTTTAATTTACAGATCTTTAAATGGCTAATTATCATCTGAATAATCTGCTTGAATTATATAATGATCTTTAATTACTTTGCACAGTATTTTTGTGTCTCGTCACGACAAGCCTAGTTAGGACATGGTGTTTGGTGAATTCATACTCTAAGGCTGTCGTTTTACTTTTGTTCTCTGTTTGACATACACACACGGAGTGGTTTAGGTAAATTCCCATCTGGGATTCTGCAGAGACCTTCTGTTCTATGGCTTTCTTTCCCACACATGAAAATCAGAGCCATTGAGTTTGGGCAGGAAGCCACAGCGGATCCGATGACCCACCTGAGGGAGGATCTCTGTCCCGCTTACCTGCTCGACTCCCAGCGCTGTTAAGCTCCCATCCAGATGGTTTGCCTCCGTCATAATGGAGACCATTGTGTCCCTTTGGGCTGGTGAGGATGCTCTAGAGAGGCTTAGAGAGTAAAGCCCATCTCCACGTAATATCTGTCCTGTTACAAAGCCCGAGCGAAGCAGGGGTCACTCAGACTTTGCTCAGAACACAAATGCCATTGACTTTGAGGCTGGGTCAGATTACAGCTGATGTGGTTTTGCTTGGTCTTTATGATTGCATTATGTTCTTTGTGATTTGAACTGGTTCCCATGATACCCTAGAGCTTGGTCTCGCTCTGAGAGACGTATGCAAAGTCAACCAAATATTGCCTAGCTGCTTTTTGAAAAGTGTTGGTTAGTGACTAACTAAAAGCAACGACACTATTAACTTGCTTTATCTTTCCCAGTAATAACCTACGTTTTCCAACTGGTAGTCGTGTACAGCTTTACAACCCTGCAAACTGATAAGAAACTCATATTTAGCATTGGAAATTCAGATTTTTTTTCTAGTGAATCGGTTCATTCAGATGATTCATGTAAATTTACTGATTCAAAAAAGTCTGTTTACGACATTTTGTAGCATTGGAAATCCATATTCATTCAAGTTAAATCAACTCTTTCAGATGATTCGTATAAATCAACTGATCCAAAAAAAATAGTTTGCAACATTTTTGTAGCATTGGAAATCCATTCTCATTCAAGTGAATCACTTCATTCAGATGATTCATTCAAATCAACTGATTCAAAAAACATTGCAACATTTTTGTAGCCTTGGAAATCCATATTCATTCAAGATGAATCAACTCTTTCAGATGATTCGTATAAATCAACTGATTCAAAAAAGTCTGTTTACAACATTTTTATAGAACTGGAAATTCTGATTTTTTCCTAGTGAATCTGTTTATTCAGATGATTCATGAAAATTAACTGATTCAAAAAGTCTTTTTGTGACATTTTATAGCATTGGAAATCCATTCTCATCTAAGTGAATCAATTCATTTGAACGATTCATGCACATCAACTGATCCAAAAAAAATAGTTTGCAACATTTTTGTAGCATTGGAAATCCATATTCATTCAAGTTGAAACAACTCATTCAGATGATTCGTGTAAATCAACTGATTCCAAAAAGTTTGCAACATTTTTATAGAACTGGAAATTCTGATTTGTTCTTGTGAACCAGTTCATTCAGATGATTCATGTAAATTAACAAGCATCATACATTAATTGCATTTTTAGTTAAATTCTGCATGTTTATGAATTATTATTATTTTTTTAATCACAGTAAGTATAATTAGATCTGGTAAAGTTGAACAAATCCACTCTAACTGAGATTAGTTCATTCAGAAAATGACACTGTTTTATTTGTTTGTTTGTTTGTTTGTTTGTTTACTGGTGGTGCTGTGTTTGTTTGTGTTGTTATGGGTTTTGTTGGTTAGAGTATTGTTGAGTATTGTTGCTCGTTGAGGAAGTGCATCACAAACAAGAGCAGAGCTCAGATGCACACAGGAAATGAAGTCAAGAGAAAGACAATATAGTGCAGGAGCTGACAGAAGTCTGAAACTTCACAAACATGACATGACATTGTTTATTTGTGAATGTGCTTATATATGCACAATATATCACTAGTCCTGTCCAGTCACATTAAAGATATTCATATAAACACAAGTTCAACATTCTTTCAGGACAAGGACAGGCTTATTTTCCTCAATATATAGGAGTTATAAAGGGGTCGGGAACAGATAATCAGAATAGAGAACAGATAATTGATGTTAATTTATTTTGTTTTTTATTTTATTATTCACTGAATCACTGAATTTATTCAGATGATTTTTGTAAATGAACTGATTAAAAAAAGTCTGATTTGATTTTAATTAAATTTAACAATATTTTATTTTAAATGCATTTAGTTAATTTATTTATTTTTCATTGAAAATTTATTGAGGTGATTCATGCAAATGAACTGATTTTATTTTATTCTATTGTTAATTTAATTATATTTTATTTAAAATGTATTTAATTAATTAATTTATTTATTTTAAATGTATTATTACTGTGATCTGTCTTTATTGCTTTAAGTATATTTATATGTTAAAGTTTAATGATGGCACCCTAACTGAGAATCATTCATTCAGAAGATTTTATTTTATTTTATTTTATTTTATTTTATTTTATTTTATTTTATTTTATTTTATTTTATTTTAGGGAATCAGTTTATTCAGGTGAATCGTGACTGAACTGATTTTATTTTTAATATAATTCTATATTATTTTAAATGTATTTAACTAATTAATTAATTTTAAATGTATTATTTGTGTGATCTTTATTTTATTGGTTGATATTCAGATGTTCTTCCTCAGGGCCATAAAATGTTAAAATGTTATAACATTTTTAGCAAAGTGTGTTAATGGTGTTTAGCCACTCCAAAAAATATTTGGCTCATTTTAAATGTGTTATTTGGACAATTTAATTCTTGAAGGATGGTAGTTAAATGTAGTGTTTGTTTGAGATGTTGAACTCCTCTCTTCAGCCGCAGTCTTGTGTTGTATTGTTTGGGTTGCTGGGTTGGAAGAAACAGCCCGAGGCTTTGGATTCGGGAGGAATTACACAAACATCTGCTTCAGCTGGGAATGTCAGCCGCAGCATTCCTCAAACCAGAGCCCGAGGGCACAGAAACTCAGCAGTGTGTGTGTGTGTGTGTGTGTGTGTGTGTGTGTGCCTCAAACACCTGGTCTCCGTCGTGCCTCAACATTGACTAGTTTTGGTCACACCTGAACCCGATCTTCCTTCCCTCCAGACAGTCTGTTTTTGCACCATTAACACTACTGTTGCAAGGTTTGGAATCACTAAGTGTTTTTGAAAGAAGTCTCTTCTGTTCACTCATTTATTTGATTAAAAATACAGTAAAAATATGAAATATTATTATAATCTAAAAAATCCTGTTTTCTATGTGAATCTCTGTTAAAGTGTAATGTATTTCTGTGATGCTCCGCTGTATTTTCAGCATCATTCCTCCAGTCTTCAGTGTCACGTGATCTTCAGAAATCATGAAAATATGATTTACTGCTCAAGAAACATTTCTGATTATCATCAATGTTGAAAACAGTCGTGCTGCATCATATTATTGTGGAAACGGTGATGCATTTTATTTTTCACGATTCACAGATGAATAAAAAGTTCAAAAGAAAAGCATTTATTGGAAATCGAAATCATTTGTAACATTATAAATGTCACTCTTGATTAATTTAATGCATCCTAAATTAATTAAATGATTACTTTCTTTAAAAAAAGTAAAAGTTTCTTTAAAACAGTATATTGTAGTTCAGTTCAGGTTATGAAACGTGTTTGATTTTACAGTAAAATGAACTGATGGTTTGCATATCTGCCATTTAAATTTGTTTTTGTTTTGTTTTTTACATATCAAATCCTGTAAATACGCCATCATTTACATTTTCTATTCTGAATGCATCTGCCAAATAAATCTAGTTACTGCCACTTTAAATCACAGTTTTGAATGAATGCATTTAAAAATGATTCACATAAACGAAGCAGACTGACCAGCTCTTACTCTCTTTTTACTGCTGAAGTTTAAAACATCTCTAAATGCTCTCATGCGAGACAAAAGAAACTGAAACTGGTCTGACACAATCTTTAGGAGACTAAAGCGTGCAGTATATGGTCATCATGAAGTCTTTGTGACTCAGATCTGTGTTTGTGTGTCCAGGTCTCTCTGATGACGGTCTGCACTCGAGCTCCAGGAGGAACAGTAACAGCACTGATGACATTGTTCATCCTAAGCCCCACAGCAGAGCAGCGGTGTCTCCTGGCCCGTCCACAGCGCCCCCTGCTGTCTGTCCTCCAGCGCTGCCTTCACTCATCAACCAGGAGCTCCTGACCTCCGGTGCTCTGACGCTTCCTGGTACGAGACCGGCTCGAAAACCTACAAGAACACAGAAACAGATACTTAGAATGCATCTAAATATTATATTCCTTACAAAAAAAATGTAAAGTTCATTGCAACCCAAATCATAAGGCTGCATGAAGCGAGGCACTGTGTTCTTTTACACGCTTGAGGCTCATAGTGTCTCAGGCGTCTTGATGAAAAATGAATATGAACAAATTAAGAAGAAATTAGGCTAATTTAAAAACTAAGAAATTGTAATATACTATTGTAATTTTACTGTAAAATAAAATTATTATTATTATTATTATTATTACAATATAATTTTTCTTAAATACCAAACGTCTTATTTTACTTAATTTCATCTTTTATTTAATTTTTGAATTTCAATATTTTTATTGAATAATTCTAATAAGCATTAATAATCATAATCATTATAAAATTGTATTCAACTATTATGTTAAATTATATACTAATAAAAGTTTTATTGCTATTTTGTATTACTATTATTATTTTAATTATTATTATTATTATCAAATTCATATTAATATTATTTGTTTTTCACCATAATGTTTTATGTTGTAATTCTAATAATCATTAATAACAAGAATTATTATCATATTACATAAACATTATTGTTATTAATAATAATTATCTATATGGTAGTAGTATGTAATAATAATAATACAATGTATTTTACATTTTTTATATCAATAATTTTACAGTAATATTGATGTACATAGTGTTTTTAAAAAAAATTCTATATAATAATTATAATAATCATTAATAATATTTAATTTTATATTAAATGAGTGCATTATATTAGATACAATTTTATAACTATTATTTTTAATATTATTATTATTATCTCTTTGAAAGTCACTTTGGATAAAAGTGTCTATTAAATGTATATTATTATTATTCGTTTTTTACCATATTGTTTTTTAATGTAGTAATTCTAGTATCATTAATAACAAGAATGATCATGTTATATTAAATTACATAATTATAATTCTCATTAATAATAATTATTCATAGTAGCAGTAGTATTAATAATGATAATATACTTATAATATGTATCGTTATTAATCTTTTTATTACTGTATCTCCTCTTTGTAAATCCTTGGGATTAAAGCATCTGCTAAATACATAAATGTAAAATATAATTAGTCATATTAATGTATAGTGTTTTTATATAGTAATTATAATAATCATTATTTTTTATACTTTATTAAATTATATAACTATTATTAATATGTCCTATTTGAAAGTCGCTTTGGATAAAAGCCTCTATTAAATTCATAAATGCAAATATAATTATAATTATAAAACGGAATGTTCGGCTCCTTGATTCTGATTGGCTGAGCCACGTTCAAAGCTGTTCTAAAGCACTCTACAAACATACACCTTTGTTTACTTCTGTGTGTTGCTCGGCAACCGCTTTTTTGGAACCTTAAGCAGATACATTGTTTGGTGGAAGAAACAGTTTTTGTTTATAATACCATTACAGTTTTTTTGCTCTGTTTTAATTCTGTGAAACTTTACTAGGTTTATGGAATAACCGTTTTATAAATAAAATAACCCCCGTGAAGCAGTGGTTTACAGTGAATTTATAACAGCTAATGGAGTTTTTAGATTCTCAGCTGTTATAAATTCACGATAAACCACAACTTTTTGGGGCTTATTGCTTATAGCTTCATGTTTTAAATGGCAATTGCAGATTGTATCATTAAAATCAGGTTCAGTTTGGTTAATCAGGTCATGATCTCACCATGGTGCTGCAGGTAACCAGGACCGCGGTGGCAGAGCGGTGCTGCAGGTGTGCACCAGGAACCAGGTGTGGATCAAAGCGCGCTTCACCACAGACCAGATCAGCCAGCTGCTCTGCTTCTACTGCCACAGACTGCGGTGAGAAGCGGCCCGAATCACTGACACGCTTTACTGAATCAACACGGAAACTGTGCGCTGTCACACAGCAGCTCAGGCTTTCCACTGAGTGTCTTGTGTTTGTTTTCAGGAGGGAGAGGCGAGAGCTGGGTTTGACGGTTCTCGTTGACGCTCGCAGGCAGTCGGTCGCGTCTGCGCTCTTCTCGGCTCTGTCTGAGTTTCAGGTCAGACCAGACACAGTTCACGTCTCAAGCCCTCCACCCCCATGTCAGGGACCAATGTTTCACTGATCTAAAAGAGCCCGAAGGGAAAGTCTCGAGAAAAAGAAAGCCGTTTGCATATAATGCATTTATTAAAAACCTTTTTCATGCTTTGAAATATTCATCATATATAAAGTATTTGAATGTCTATTCATTATCAAATCGGAAAATATTTTTATTTTAAAATATGCACGTTGATCCTTGTTCGTAAGACTAATATGTTGAAAACACACACAAAAAAAAGCTTCTTGTCTCTTCACATTCAATTATGAATTACATGAATCATGTAAATGACAGCCTGCTTTAAATAATAATAATAATAATAATAATAAAATAAAATAAAAATTATATATTTTGTTATAGTTTGTTATAAATCTATTATTTTAATGTTTTGGATCCATTTTTATTTTTGTATTTTCCTTTTTTTATTTTCCATTTTTTTGTGTGCATTTGTAATTTTTTATTGTTTTAGGTTTATATATATATAAAAAAATGTGTGTGTGTGTGTGTTTCTACATAGTTTTTATTACATCATATTTTAGTTAAAAAATTTTTACTAAATTAAAATGAGAATTTTAATTCTCTTTCTTTTCAAGTAATGTTTTTTTAACGGTTTGAATTTTAGTTTCAGTTTTAGTTTGAATTATGTGCGTCAGTGTCTGGTTTGGTCGTTAGTCACTCCAGTTAATCACATAAAATTGGTGTAGAGTTTGACAGCTGTGTAAAATCAGCACTGACTCACATATTCTGTCACATAGTTTCTCACTAAAGCCAGAAACACAGCAAGCTGACAGCACTGCACTGAACCGTGCTCTTACATTACCATGCTGCGATCAAACCTCTGACACGCTTTAGGACGCAGTGATGGAAGAAAAGCGTCTGTGTTCACACACGCGTCGAGAGGGTTCTGAGTGTAAAGTTGAGGCTCTTTTCAGCACGCTAACAGTTGAATGCATGGTTCACGCCAAATATCTGAAAGAAAGTCTGTCCTCAGGGTTTGAAATGAGGCCTTGTGCGAGCATGTCTCAAAAACACTCGGAGACAAATGATCGGCCCCAGCATGCAAAATATGAGAGAAGAGGGAGTGTTTCTTCACTTAAATATGTTCTTAATAGCACTGGTACATGCAATAACTGATCTAAACTCTCTAGTCTTTGTGATTGTTTTTGTTTGACTTTTTTCTCCAATGTTAAGTCTGCACAATAAATGATCCAAACCAGGGTTTCCCAAACTGAAAGCAAAACGCAAAAAATGTATTAAATCATAAAAATGCTAAATAAATATTAATAATATATGTTTTAAATAAACAACAATCAAAATAAAATACTAACAAATAATTAATTCGATTATAAAAATGTTAAATAAAAATAAATCTTTTAAAGTAAAAAACATTGAAATAAAATATTTGCTAAAATTGAATTAAATCACAAAAATGCTATATTAATATAATTGATTTTTAAATAAAAAACAATCAGAATAAATTACTAGCTAATAATTAATTCAATCATAAAAATGCTAAATTAAAATAAATAATTTAAAATAAAAACACAATCAAAATAAAATATTAACTAATAATATTAATATTAAATATTCAATCACAAAAATGGCAAATCAAAATAAACGATTTCAAATAAAAATCATCAAAATTAGATATTTGCTAAAATGAATTAAATCCCCAAAATGCTGAATTAAAATAAATAATTGATTTAAAAAAACAATCGAAATAAAATACTAAATAATAATTAATTAAATCACAAAAATGCAAATCAAAATAAATAATTTCAAATAAAAATCATCAAAATAAAATATTTGCAAAAACATTATTAAATCCCAAAAATAATTAATAATCGATTTTTAAATAAAAAACAACCAAAATAAATAACTAACTAATAATAAATTAAATCACAAAAATGCTAAATCAAAATAAATATTTTCAAATTAAAATCATCAAAATAAAATATTTGCTAAAAGGTAGTTAAATTATAAAAATATTAAATTAAAATAAATACATAACTAAAATAAAAAGAATCAACATTGAACACTTAGTAAAAAAAAGATTCAATAATTTGTTTACCTGCTTATCATTATCACAATTACCGTAACCCTCATTAGAGAACCATATGTGAATGTTTTGTTAAATTATTGACATATTAATTTAAGTAACTCAGACAACATTATGGCAAAAAAGGGAACCCCTAATTTAATGTTTGGTCTTTGTAATTATCCTTATTTTTTATTTGTATTTATTTATTTATTTATTTATTTATTTATTTATATTTTACAATATGAGTTTATGAGTTGATAAAAATCAACTAAGTATAAAAATGCTAAATTTAAATCATATCAAAACACAAAAAATACCTGGTTTACCTGCATGTAATGTGACCATTAACCAACATTAGAGAACCATAAACATGCAATTGTGTTGTTAAATAATTGATATAGAAAGTTTTTGATTTATTAACACTTATTGATTTCCTCTGTCCCGCCAGACTCTTGTCCCCAATGCACTTTACTCAGTTTTGATTCTGATGGACCGAGATGCAGCAGTGAAAGTGGAGAGAGACGTCTCAGTTCCTGTGAGTAAATGACTGTCTGTCGTTCTCTAGGCTTCAGTTTGAGTCAGTTGGTGTTTATGTGAACTGCTCCTCTCTGTTCTTGTGCAGTGTGAAGTCCTGACGTCTCTGAAAGCTCTGCAGAAGCACATCGACTCGTCACAGCTCACCAGAGACTTTGAGGGCACCTTCCCATATGACCACAGCCACTACATTCAATTCAGACAGGTGCACAAAACAGGGTTTCATGAATGTTTTTATCAGCCGAAACACTTTGACATGTAATGTTCACCATTAAGCCCCCACCCTGAGGTTTTAATCTGATATTTCAATAATTTAACCACACACACCCAACCACCCATGGAAAAAAAAAATATTTTTTTAAACATACATTACTGTTGTCAAATTCATTAATATTGCATCCAAAATAAGTTTGTGTTTACATAATATATGTGTGTTAAGGTCCCAGCACAATTTAGATTTTATGATATTACTATTGTTATTAATATTATTATTATTATTATTAATTTGTATTTATTTTTCTGCCCTAAAACTAATAGGACAGACCAAAAAAAAAGTAATAATAATACTTTTGCAAACTAGTCCTAGCTTTTTCATCAGTGTCAGCAAAACCAAATCTAATATGCTAATCTCAATGCTAATCTTTGATAATAATAATTATATTATATATATAATATAATTAATATATAATATAATATATAATAAAATATAATATTATATATATATATATATATATATATATATAATATTATATATATATATATATATAATATTATATTATATATATATATATATATATATATATATATATATATATATATATATTTATATATATATATATATATATATAAAAGACGCTTCCTGAAGAAGCATACAAACATTTATAAAAATAATTAGCTATCACTATAAAGGTTATAAAGTTTAAAAATTTTATATTTTTATGGTAAATTACCTAAAATGGTATATTTCATCCCCGATTTTGGTGTTTAGAGGCTTGCTAAATAATATCTAATATCGTTTTAACCCTGATTTGAACCCTGATATTTATTTTACGTTTTTAAGATTTAATTATTAGCTTGTTTTCAGCTCACAAAGTCCAGTTTGGCAAACCCTGAGCTACTTTAAAAATTTTGCATTTGTGAGGAAGAAAATATTCATGATTCAAGCGCTTTATTGTCATATGTACTAGTACAAGGAAAATCTGACTTTGTTTGCTCCTCACGAGATTGACTGGGCAGAAAGGGAACAAACAAAACTTAACATAAAAAATAAAGGATATACAGTAAAGTAAAAACCAGAAAGAATAAGAAAAATAAACAAAAATAGCACAAAAAAAGAAACCACTGCAAGAAAAAGAAAAAAGAGCCTGTATGCAAATTAGAATAATTTATACACTTTAAAAATATGCTTAAATTACACTTTATACACTTGCCTAAACTTTGAAATTACACTTAAATTACACTTTACACACTTACATAAACTTTAAAAAGACACTTAAATTACACTTTAAACAATTACATAAACTTTAAAAAAAGACACTTAAATTACACTTAAAATACACTTTACACACTTACATACAGTTTAAAATTACACTTAAATTACAATTTATACACTTAGCTAAACTTTGAAAAGACACTTAAAGTACACTTTATACACTTTAATAAACTTTAAAAAGACACTTAAATTACACTTTAAACAATTACATAAACTTTAAAAAAACACTTAAATTACACTTTAAACAATTACATAAACTTTAAAAAAGACACTTAAATTACACTTAAATTACACTTTACACACTTACATAAACTTTAAAAAGACACTTAAATTACACTTTAAACTATTACATAAACTTTAAAAAATACTTAAATTACACTTTAAACAATTACATAACCTTTAAAAAGACACTTAATTTACACTTAAAATACACTTTACACACTTACATAAACTTTTAAAAGATACTTAAATTAAACTTTATACACTTGCCTAAACTTTGAAATTACACTTAAATTACACTTTACACACTTACATACAGTTTAAAATTACACTTAAATTACAATTTATACACTTTAATAAACTTTAAAAAGACACTTAAATTACACTTTAAACAATTACATAAACTTTAAAAAGACACTTAAATTACACTTTAAACAATTACATAACCTTTAAAAAAGACACTTAAATTACACTTAAAATACACTTTACACACTTACATAAACTTTTAAAAGACACTTAAATTACACTTTATACACTTGCCTAAACTTTAAAATTACACTTAAATTACACTTTACACACTTACATAAACTTTAAAAAGACACTTAAATTACACTTTAATCAATTACATAAACTTTAAAAAGACACTTAAATTACACTTTAAACAATTACATAAACTTTAAAAAAGACACTTAAATTACACTTAAAATACACTTTACACACTTACATACAGTTTAAAAAGACACTTAAATTACACTTTAATCAATTACATAAACTTTAAAAAGACACTTAAATTACACTTTAAACAATTACATAAACTTTAAAAAGACACTTAAATTACACTTTATACACTTACCTAAACTTTAAAATTACATTAAATTACAATGTATACACTTACATACAATTTAAAATTACATTAAATTACAATTTATACACTTACATACACTTTACAATTACTCTTAAATTACAATGTATACACTTACACTAAAAAAATACTTAAATTGCACTTTACACACTTACATAAACTTTAAAAAGACACTTAAATTACACTTCATACACTTATGCAAACTTTAAAATTACACTTAAATTACACTTTATAAACTTACATACACTTTTAAAAATACACTTAAATTACACTTTACACACTTACGTAAACTTTTCAACACTTAAATTACACTTAAATTAAATTGTAAACACCTACATAGACTTTAAAATTACACTTAAATTACACTTTATAAACTTACATACACTTTTAAAAATACACTTAAAATACACAGAAAATTAAAAAACACTTAAAAAGCAAAAACAATTGTGTCGAACTTAGTGTTTTTTTATCCGCTAACAGAAAATCGAACCGTTTGCTGTGAGCTGCAGCGCTGCGATCGGTTCTCTTCAAAGCTCCATCAAGACGCTGAACAGCATCGGCAGTCTGGAGACATCGGAGGTAATATTGTTGAGAGAAACTGTTTGATTTTAGGTCATTTTCTGCAGCACAATTGAAAATTATTTAAATTGTCTTGTTTACTGGTGTTCTCTTTGCTAAGCCCCAACTTTAAACATGTCACTGACCAATCCAAGCTTAGCAAATGTTGCCTTTTGTTTTTGTTACTTTGTAATGTTTTTTTTAAATGTAACACAATGCAAGTTCAGCAGAGGGGTGGAGCTTCACACAGGCTGATTTGAATATTGATCTTCTGTAGGAGGTGTCAGAGGTCATCAGCCAGCAGAAGAGTCTCATGAAGAGCGTTCTGGACGACAGCAAACTCAACCGCCTGCGACTGGAGGGTGGCACCTTTCTGGCCCGCATCAGGAAAGAGGAGATGTGTGAAAATGAGAACTACAGGTACTGCCTTCATCAGAGGACTGATAGATCCTTACATTGGGTAGAAAAGCTTTAATAGGATACTGGCCTATCAGGATTCCTCTTAAAAAGCTGCATAACACTGCCATTAGTTTATTTACTTCCAGTGCTGTTTTATTAATTACACGAGTCTTGTGTAGGGACGCTGTGGATTTGGTCAGTGCACTGTATAACCAGGTGGATGAAGAGGTCCATAAACTCGTCATTCTGTCGAATAAATCCCTGCAGCAGCTGAAAACGCTCCTGGAGCTGCGTGTCTTACAGGAGAGACATCAGGAGGTCAGAGACAGGATTTTTCCCATTCATTTTCCCCACAGGCATATCTGATCATTAGAAATCTCTGAATGTGAAAAAAAATAAGACATTGTGGATTATGCAAGCAAATCACTCAGGGGTTTGTGTTTTTTTACAAAATCCCACATTAACTATTAAAAATCTGCTTGTCTGTGGAGTAAATGAATGTACCTTGATTGTCACAGTTCTATTTAAATATTAGTTGATTATTGGAAAGACTATGTGCTGATAGTGTTTGTCTGTATCTGTCCTCAGGTTAAGAGGTGGTTTTATGTGGAGAGCGAGAAACATTTGGCTCCTCTGGACTCCTATAGTCTCTCTCTGAGCTCCATTCAGGACATGAGACAGGGTCTGGCCCAATTCATGGAGGAGTCCACCGTAAGAGCTTCATGTGCCGAATGCTTTGATGAATCACAGAAAGTTTTTTTTATCTGTATATTTTATATATATATATATATATATATATATATATATATATATATATATATAAAAATAAAAAAATATACAGATAAAAAAAAAACTGAACTGAAAAAAAAAATATATATAAATATATAGTTATTTTATGAATCACAGAAAGATAAAAGAGAGCTGGCATTTTAGGTTCAGATTGCTCTTGGTGAATTTAAATGAGTTCAAGAACATGTTTCAGTTTTAACAACAACCAGAAAATTAAAAATAGATACCTAATTTATGAATCCTGAACGTAACAAACAATTATGTATTCTTTAAATTATAATTGCATCTTGTATTTTTTTATTTATTTTGTAATTTATTTTAATTTTAATTTTAATTTTAATTTTATTTAATAATTTAATTTAATTTAATTTAATTTAATTTAATTTTAGTATTAATTAAAACTAAAGCACACACACACACACACACACACACACACACACACAAATCTCTTATAAATAACAGTGTTTGCATTTCATTGATTACTTTTTATTATTTATTATGTCTGTATTATATATATATATATATAGAGAGAGAGAGAGAGAAAGAGTTTTTTTTTTTTTTCGTGCCATAGAGGTCACTGAGGCGAATTAGTGGGTCATTTGACTAATTAGTTCTCTTGGTCTTTAATTTGCTCCTGTAGGAACAGCAGAAGAAAGCCGCAGAGTTACTGAGGGAATCTAAAGCCAGTTCAACGTTTCTGGAGTTCAAAGAGCACATCAGCACCATCCTGCAGCGCAGCGAAACACGCAAGAATGAACTGGACGTCCTGCTCAAACTCTATGAGTTCTACGAATCGGTAAAGAGATGTTTCTGGATTGTATTATGTTTAGTTAGCTGGATCATGTCAGCTGTTGTGAGGATAAGTATTGGTCGACTGATATAGGGTGTATCACTTCTGCATGGAATTTTATATCTGTTGCATATAAAATTTTTTATTGCATTAGGCTTCGGGGGTTTCAGAGCTCAGTGAGGTTTGCTTAGGGACAGCTCAGAAGAATCTGAACCCTTCAGAGCAAAGCCTGCCATCAAAATAATGAAATAGATAAATAAAAATGACAAAAGCAAAACGTGGAAAAGGGAAAAGACAGTTACAAAAAAATTTACTAAAATCAGAACGAACTGAAAATATACAAATAAATCCTAACTGATCATTTAAAAAAAAAATTCAAAATAAAAGTCCCAACCCACGGCACTTATCAGCCAAACAGAAAAATGATACAATAATTTAAAATGCCAAATCTTGAGCACTTCTGATCATGTGTTAAACTGTGTGTCACGCAGGCGGACCAGTGGTTGCTCCACTGTCAGGAGTATTTTTCCCAGCTAAAGCGGGATGATAACGCGGTCGGTTTGACACCGGCCGTGCTGCAGGTCCTCCAGGACTATCACAGCGAGGCCACGAAGTTCTCATTGGAAAACTTCAGCTCGCTCAACCAGATGGTGCTGAAGCTCAAGAGCGAGCAGGAGCTGCATCACTGGAGCAGCGTCTGGCAGCAGTGCCAACAAACCAAACAGCAGCTGGAGGAAATGCTGGCCGAAGCGCAAACCGCTGACGGTAAAACATCAGCACAGCCCGAGACATTCGTAATGCTAGAAATAATCAGACAAAAATAAACCACACTAATCTGTATTTTACTGTTGTTCTGTACAATAAAATAATAATTATTAACATAGCTGTGACCCTGGAGCACAACACCAGTCATAAAGGTCGATTATTTTAAATTGAGATTTTTACTGTGCATAATCTTTCCATTGATGTGTGGTTTGTTAGGTTTCGGACAATATTTGGCCAAGATACAACTATTTGAAAATCTGGAATATATAATATACCTGTTCTACTTATGACCGCTTTTGTGCTCCATGGTCAAAAAAGTTGTTTTAGTTTTTATTATTATTACTATTATTATATTTTACCACCATTTTAAAATTTTACTGTATTGTGTTATTTTGTATTAATATTTCTACATTGATGATGATGATTATCATTATTATTAAATACTCTGTTTTTTTATGGAATCATATTATATTAGTAATATATTTCTTCATTGATTATTATTATTATTATTATTACTATTTTTATTAAATCTCAGTTGTTTATTTCACAATATAGTATTATATATTAGTAATATAATTTTTATTTTACAGTAAAGTACTATTATTACACGTATATATTAATAATATATTTCTTAATTAAATATTATAATTATTACATGTTTTTATTTTGCAGTATAGTATTATTAGATATTCATTGTTTATTATTATTGTAAATAAATACTTATTTTTATTTTACAGTTCTGTCCATCGCATATATATAAACATATTTCTGCATTTTATTGTATTATATTCACATTTTATTGTTTGTTTTTTATTATTGTGTTTTATTAAATTTTCTTGCACTTTTCCTCTATGTCTGTACTTTTGCGATGGAGGCTTCTGTCACTAAGACAAACTGTGTGTGTGTGTGTGTGTGTTTCTGATTGTGTCCGTCTGTGCTCACAGAGATGTTACCAAACCCTTCAGAGACCCAGAATGGACTGGACTCCTCTGATGTTCCCGCTCGGAGCTCTTCTTCACCGTCGTGTTTTGAGGATGAAGATGAGAAGCCACATTCAGCAGGTCCGTTTTCCAGAAGCCAGTTCCCGTTCCCCTTTCCCCCGGAGAGCGGCAAGCCGTCGTCGTCTGTGTTTGAGGACACCGACAGCGACTGCACCGTCGACTCGTCCATCTCGTGCCACTCTGAGCCCCTGATGCGCCTCCGCAAACACCCACTCAAGAAGATCATGAAGAAGACCCTGAGCTATGAGCTGCCGGCGCGGGACAAAGCTCATGGCTACACCGGCGTCTACATCCGAGGACTACAGGTCACCAATAACGTTTGCGTGGAGACGAAGCTACAACGGCCAGCCGTCATGAGCCCAGCGCTGGGCCGCAGCCGCAGCATGTCGACCCCGTCACGCGTTCAGTCCAGACTCAGCGACGGAGACGTCAAGAGACACAGCGGGTGAGCAAACACAATTAAGACGGACATAGATGTGCCCTTGGTGGACAAATCCAGTAATAAGGGTCAATTTCTGGAAATTGAGAGTTATACATCATCTGCAAGCTGAATAAATCATCTTTCAATTGATGTGAGGTTTGTTAGGATCAGACAATATTTGGCCAAGAAAATCTGGAATTTGAGGGTGCAAAAAAAATCACATTTAAAGTTGTCCAAATTCTTAGCAATGCATATTACTAATAAAAAAAAATTAGATGTATATAAATTTTTACTGTAGAAAATTTACTAAATATCTTCATGGAACATAATCTTTACTTAATATCCTACTGATTTTTTGCATGAAAGAAACATAATAAATAATTTGGCCCATAAAATGTATTTTTGGCTATTGCTACAAATATACCCCAGAGACTTAAGACTGATTTAAAATAATGATAAATCAAACATTAATAATAATAACAATATTTGTATTTTTACTGTTAATCTATGAAACATAATTTTGTATTATTATTAATACTACTAATAATAACCATAATAATAGTTGTTATTATTATTATGTTGATTTTTATATTATAATGTCATCATTACTATACTGTAACATGTATTTATTTATTTATTTATTTAAATTTTAGAATTAAATAAATAGTTATTTTATGAAATAAAATAAAAGACAGCTTTAAATATTGGTAATGATAGTAAATAATGGAGATGATTAAATATTAATAATAGTAGTAGTACTTATTTGTATTTTTACTGTTGTTCTGTTTAAAAAACTAATAAAATCAAATACTAGATTTTTTTATTTTACAGTTTAGTATTATTAGTGTAGAAATATATTTCTTTATTGATTTGTTTAAATGTTATAACTAAATGAAATAATAAGTAACCATAAAGTTGTTATTATTAAATTAAATAATAAAATAACCATAAAAATATTATTTTATTGCTATTATTATTAATTGTTCAGTTAAATTTTACAGTATAGTATTATTACTTTAGTAAAACTATTAATATTAATTTAAAATAATTATATTTAATATAATATTAATATAAATTAATATTCATATTCATTTATTTTATTACATTTTATGAAAATGCTTAATTAATAATTATAATATAATAATAATAAAGACATATTTGTGTATAATTTAATTAATTAATGTTTAATAATAAATAATAATTACATTTTTAAAATGATGATGGTGACGATAATAATAATAATAATAAAGACAGTCAATACTATTAGTAATAACAGTTAATAATAGAGTTTTTAATTAAAAATAAATAGAAATAATTATTTGTATTTTTACTGTTCTTCTGTCAAAAAATTCTAATAATTCAATTTTGTTTAAATGAACTCTCATTTTTGATTTTACAGTATAGTATTACTATTGATATTATTATTATTGATTTGTTCAATTTTAATAATTTTACTAAAAACTGTGAAAGCTTTCGGCTGAAATAATGAGATTTTTATATAGTCTTGTGTACGTTTTTTTCTATATCCTCATGCTAAAATTGACTAAATCCACATTTTAAAGCTGATTTTAAAAAGTCTCATGTCTAGAGACTCATGACTGCACAGCTCCCTGTGATTCTCCGTCAGTATTTATCGCTGTATTCATGCTGCATCGCTGCTGTCGTCTGTTCCAGTAAAATCCAGCACATCATGGACGAGATGATCTCCACTGAGAGAGAATACGTCAGATCCCTCAGATACATCATCCAGCACTACTTCCCAGAGATGGAGCGACTGGACCTTCCTCAGGACCTCCGAGGGAAGCGCAGCATCATTTTTGGGAATCTGGAGAAGTTGTGTGATTTTCACAGCCAGTATTTCCTGACGGATCTGGAGAGCTGCGCTCATTCACCGCTGTCTATCAGCAGCTGCTTCCTCAAACACGTCAGTCCAAGTGATGTTCACTTCTTCTGTTCACTGCTGCATTTAATTGATCAAAAATACAGTAAAAATTTTAAATATTATCATAAGTTATAATAGCTGTTTTCTATGTGAATATCTGTTCAAATGTAATTTATTCTTGTACATTTTCAGCATCATTACTTCAGTCTTCAGTGTCACATGATCTTCAGAAATCATTTTAATATGATGATTTGCTGCTCAAGAAACATTTCTGATTATTATCAGTGTTGAACACAGTTTGTGGAAATGGTGACATTTTTATTTGGGATTCTTTGATGAACAGAAAATTGGATGAAAGAACTGAAAGCTTTATTTGAATTGGAAAAAGTCTCTTTTCTGTCGCTTTTGATCAGTTTAATTAATTTATAATTTTTATGAATTTATTACTAACTCCAGTTTTTTTAAATAATGTATACAATTTAAAAAAATAATATAATTATTTATTTATAAGACAAAAAAGCACAAAAAATTGTTGCTGAGGTGAAAAACTGTGATAATCATGATAATTATTTATTTATTTGAATGAAGAACATTAAATGTAAATAAAACATAATAACTTTTTGATTAAATAAATAATTATTATTTAAATAATTATTATATATTTTTTATATTTTTAGTATTATTATTACACTAATTACTATTAGAATTGTATTTTTATATTTGTATTTGAATTATTTAATTAACCTAAAAAATATAAAAAACATTTAATGTTAATAAAATAAATTTTAATTAACAATTAAATTAATTAATTGTTTGTTTAATAATTAAGTAAAATAAATATTTGTTATTTAAAAATTGAAATACAATTTTTTATGCAATAATTTGAATAATACTTTTAAATGATAATGTGTGCAATGGTAGATATTTTGCTCTTAGTTGCTCTTGATAAATACTGTTAAAATACTTACAGTCTTATGAGATTTTGTCCATAGTGTCCACCTCCATGTGAGATATAAATGTGTTTTGCATGGTTAGGAGGAACAGTTCGGGATGTACGCCCTGTACAGCAAAAACAAGCCATGCTCAGACGCCCTGCTAACGAGTCACGGAAACAGTTTTTTCAAGGTAAGTGCTGGTGTTTTTCCTCCGTAACGTTATTAATCCAAGCTGCAGATGTTTCTGAACATTACCTGTGCTCTGAAGAACAAGCAGGTGGAGCTGGGAGATAAGATGGACCTGGCGTCATACCTGCTGAAGCCCATCCAGAGGATGAGTAAATACGCTCTGCTCCTGAAGGATCTGATCAAGGAGTGCGGTCAGTCTGAAGAGCAGGAGCTCACTGACCTCAGAACAGCCGAGGAGATGGTCAAGTTCCAGCTGCGCCATGGAAACGACCTGCTGGCCATGGATGCCATCCGGGGATGTGATGTAAGCGGAGTTTAATTTCAGTAAAATACAATTTTTATTATTTACAAATATACTTATCCATGTATTTGAATACATTTTATAAAAAAAAAATATATATATAGATTTATTTGTTTATTTGAGAAAATTACATTTAATGTATTAAAATAAATATTTATAATTAAATAAAAATTATATTTTTATTCAAAAAAATTTAAATTAAAATAAATAATTGTTTGTTTGTTTCATTATTTATTTATTTGATTAAAAAACATTAAAAGTAAATTAAAGAAATGTTGTTTATAATTATATTAGTAAATAATAGTTTTATTAAATAATATAAAAAGAGAATTATTTATTTTACTAAATTTTATTCAAATAAATAATTGTATTATATATGTATTTAAATAACAATGTAAATAAATCATAATAATTATTAATAATAATACAAATAAAGAATTGTGTTTGTATATAAATTTGAGTAACTCAAATTAAATTAAATTAAATTTAAAATAGTTATTTAATAATGAAATAAAATAAATAATTGCTTTCTGAAATATTAATTGAATAAATGTTATTCAAATAAATAAATGTATTATTTATTTGTTTCTTTCTTTGATTTAAATTTAAAAAATATAATACGTTATTATTTAATATTTAAATAAGTGAAATTAATTTTCAATAAAAATGTTTAATTATTTATAAATACTATTTAAAAATATAATTATTTATTTATTATTTGTATTATTTATTTCTTAAAAATAAAATGTAAATAAAATACTTTTTATTTAAAAATATAAATATATATGAAAAAATATAATATCTTAACAAATAAATACATTTTACTCAAATAAATAATTGTGTCTGCTTTTATATGTGAGTATTTAATGTAAATTAAATAAATCATTGCTTTATAAAATATTATTTTAAAATATAAATATTTTTGAGTAAATGTTATTCAAATAAATAAATGTATCATTTATTTGCTTTAAATAAAATAATTAAATGAATAAATATTTAATAATTAAATAATAAATAATTAAAAATAGAAAAAAATTTAAATAAATTTGAACATTTTAGGTATCTAAATAACATTTAAAGTGAATAAGTAAAAATAATTAAAATAAATTATTTTAAGTTTTATTTATTTATTTACTCATTTTTATCATAAAATCATATCTATTGTTTTTAATGCTGATTTTTACTGTAATAAAATAATTTTTTACTGTATTTCACAAAAAAATAAATACTGAGTGAATATGAATTAGCTTCTATTATAAATTTGATTGTCTGTTGACATGATTTGACAGAGATTTATACACAGTGTTGTGTTTCTCAGGTCAATCTGAAGGAGCAGGGTCAGCTTCGCTGTCAGGAAGAGTTCATCGTTTGGTGCGGACGCAAAAAATACCTGCGCCACGTTTTCCTATTCGAGGATCTCATCCTCTTCAGCAAGACCAAGAAGATTGAAGGAGGATACGACATCTACATCTACAAACAGTCCTTCAAGGTACACAATACGAGTCTGATGTCAGGCTGCAGAGTTTCTTCTGTGAGTTTTGTGTGATGAAGAGTGTTTGGTCTGGTCTCAGACGGCTGAGATCGGGATGACGGAGAGCGTGGGAGACAGCGGCCTGCGCTTCGAGATCTGGTTTCGCCGGAGGAAGTCACAGGACACCTTCATCCTGCAGGCCTCTTCTGGAGAAGTGAAGAACGTCTGGACCTCCGTCATCGGCAAGATCCTCTGGAGACAAGCTTTACGAAACCGAGGTCAGACTGTGACACTGCATACATTACGCTACACAAAAGAGAAAAATCAAGTCAAATATAAATATATAAATAACTGTTCATCCGAGCCGTTTCGAGACTATACACTAAACAAAACAATATAACTTTTTTCTAACATATTCTGCTTTTTACTAAGTCATGAAAATACAGGTAATAATACAATTTGAGTCTTTTAAGTGTTCCTGTAGCTCAAGTGGTAGAGCATCGCGCTATCAAGCGCAAGGTTGTGGGTTCGAAAAATTGATAGCCTGAATGCACTGTAAGTCGCTTTGGATAAAAGTGTCTGCAAAATTTAATTTAATTTTAAAGGCTGTGAGTTTTTCGTCTCTTCAGCAGCACCAGGCTAAATATAAATAAAATAATATATAGATTTTAGATTATATTATAATATGGATAATTAGATTGAAATGTTAAAAATAATAATGATATTTTTTATGTGTAAAATAAATTATAAAATAATTTAAATTAATAAAATACTAATAATATATTAATTTAAATAACAATTATACTATATAGAAAAATAATATTCATATCATTAAATTTAATCAATATTATTATAATATAAAATATAGATATTATTATCCAAAATCCCCTTGTATAATATAGAAAAATAATATTACAAATTATTTATATAATTTTATATTTATATTCATTATGTTGGTATTACCGGAGTAATGCACGGTGAAACATAATTTACGAGATTTATGAGATTATAAAAAGAGAATGTAAAGATGTTCTATGCAAATTAGTGCATGTTTCGTTATATAATGCCTCATTTGCATATTTAAACACCAAACACTGTGAATCTTTAACTATATAAAGATCCAGTCAGTCAATAACACTCTCATAAATTCTGTACTTCAGAGTCTATTTGACCAATTAATTTAAAAGAACAATGTAACGATAAAAACTCCATGATCACGGGAAGAAGGAGGCGGGAGCCGGCGGACAATCAAATCAAACTTTAATTACAAAATAAAGACAAAACAGCTCGTCAGCCCCTCACGGACGACTGACACGCACAAATAAAAAGCTTGTAAGAGTCATTTGTTTGTGAATCAGAAAGAATTGGTTCATAAGAGTCATTAGTTTGTGAATCTGAAAGAATCGGCTCATAAGAGTCATATGTTTGTAAATTAGAAAAAATCAGCTCATAAGAGTCATTAGTTTGTGAATCAGAAAGAATTGGTTCATAAGAGTCATTAGTTTGTGAATCAGAAAGAATTGGTTCATAAGAGTCATTAGTTTGTGAATCAGAAAGAATTGCTTCATAAGAGTCATAAGTTTCTGAATCTGAAAGAATCGGCTCATAAGAGTCATATGTTTGTAAATTAGAAAGAATCAGCTCATAAGAGTCATTAGTTTGTGAATCAGAAAGAATTGGTTCATAAGAGTCATTAGTTTGTGAATCAGAAAGAATTGCTTCATAAGAGTCATTAGTTTGTGAATCAGAAAGAATTGGTTCATAAGAGTCATATATTTGTAAATTAGAAAGAATCAGCTCATAAGAGTCATTAGTTTGTGAATCAGAAAGAATTGGTTCATAAGAGTCATTAGTTTGTGAATCTGAAAGAATCGGCTCATAAGAGTCATATGTTTGTAAATCAGAAAGAATCAGCTCATAAGAGTCATTCGTTTGTGAATCAGAAAGAATTGGTCCATAAGAGTCATTAGTTTGTGAATCAGAAAGAATTGGTTCATAAGAGTCATTAGTTTCTGAATCTGAAAGAATCAGCTCATAAGAGTCATTAGTTTGTGAATCAGAAAGAATTGGTTCATAAGAGTCATTAGTTTGTGAATCGGAAAGAATTGCTTCATAAGAGTCATTACTTTGTGAATCAGAAAGAATCAGCTCATAAAAGTCATATGTTTGTAAATTAGAAAGAATCTACTCATAAGAGTCATTAGTTTGTGAATATGCATGCTCATGCTCATATGAGCAATTTGTTTGCAAATCAGAAAGAATTGTTTGTTTTATAAGAGTCATATGTTTGTGAATCAGAAAGAATCTGCTCATAAGAGTCATTTGTTTGTGAATCACAAAGAATCAAAGTTTTCAAGAGTCATATATTTGTGAATCTGAAAGAACCTGTTCATAAGAGTCATAGGTTTGTGAATCAAAAAGAATTGGCTCATGAGAGTAATTTGTTTGAGAATCGCAAATATTCGGATCATAATAATCATATGTTTGAGAATCGGAAAGAATCAGCTCGAAAGAGTCATTTGTTTGTGAAACTGAAAGAATCGGCTCATAAGAGTCATATGTTTGTGAATCTGAAAGAACCTGTTCATAAGAGTCATAGGTTTGTGAATAAAAAAGAATTGGCTCATGAGAGTAATTTGTTTGAGAATCGCAAATATTCGGATCATAATAATCATATGTTTGAGAATCGGAAAGAATCAGCTCGAAAGAGTCATTTGTTTGTGAAACTGAAAGAATCGGCTCATAAGAGTCATATGTTTGTGAATCAGAAGGAATCGGTTCGTAAGAGTCATTTGTTTGAGAATCACAAAGAATCGGCTCAAACGAGTCATATATTTTTGAATCTGAAAGAACCTGTTCATAAGAGTCATAGGTTTGTGAATCAAAAAGAATTGGCTCATGAGAGTAATTTGTTTGAGAATCGCAAATATTCGGATCATAATAATCATATGTGAAACTGAAAGAATCGGCTCATAAGAGTCATATGTTTGTGAATCAGAAGGAATCGGTTCGTAAGAGTCATTTGTTTGAGAATCACAAAGAATCGGCTCAAACGAGTCATATATTTTTGAATCTGAAAGAATCTGTTCATAAGAGTCATTTGTTTCAGAAACACAAAGAATCGGCTCATAAGAGTCATGTGTTTGTGTATCAGAAAGAATTGCCTCATAAGATTCATTAGGTAGTGAATCTCGAGAGTCATTTGTTTGTGAACCAGACTACGCTTGTTCTGTTTATTTGTCGTGAAAACATCATCTTTGTATTTCATTGTGTTTAATCAAGCTAAAAGCTCACAACTCTTTTAAATGTCACGTGTTGTGTTGCAGTGTGGCGGCGTCTCAGCGCTGCAGGAAACACTGCTGTCTGTCGGTCACAGCCTGTTGCATTAGTCACTCTAGCTTGTGTTAATGGTTTTATATTGTGTGTGTGTGTGTGTGTGTGTGTGTGTGTGTTTGATCATTAGAGTTGCGGATGCAGGAGATGGTCTCGATGGGAATTGGAAACAAGCCGTTCATGGACATCAAACCCAGCGACTCTGCCATCAGCGATCGAGCCGTCGACTACATCATGAAAGGGTCAGGTAAGATGTCTGCATCAGCAAGACATTAACATCATCATCTTCATCATCTTCATCATCTTCATCTTTCGCCTCATTCTGTTTCTCTGGCAGTCTGTCAAACAAATGATGCAGTGGCACAGAAATGATGCACTTTCCCTTTAAAGAAAATAACACACACATACATATACAAACACACTGATGTTCAAAAATTTGGGAGCAGTAAGATTTTAATGTGTTTTAAAGAAGTATCTTCTGTTCATCAAGTCTTCATTTATTTGATCAAAAATACAGTGAGTATCTGTGATACTTTTTCTGGATTATTTGATGAATGAAGTTAAAAAGAATAGCATTTATTTAAAATATAAATATTTTCTAACAGTATATTTAATTATTACTATATACTATATTACTTTATTAATACTTAATATATATATATTTAAAATTAATAATCATTTATAGTATTTAAAAATTTGTAGAATTGTTTTTATCATGATATATGTTTATTTATATCATGTTATATATTTTTATACGAAATACAATTTTTAAATCCATTATGATTATTTATAAGTAATTTAAAACTCATATGAAAAGTATTGTTTTTCCTTAAAAATACAAATAATTATGTAAAAAAATAATAATAATAATAATAATTATAATTATTTATAAAAAATATAATAATAACAAATAATGTTGTTTTTACAAAGAATCTTTTGTATAAAAAATATTTATAGCTTATATGTATATATACACACACATATATATATATTAGAATTATTTATATCATTATAAATTATCTTAAATTAAAACCGAAATAAAACTAAAACTAAAACTAAATGCAAATATTAAAAAAGAACAAAAAATATTAACTTAATCATAAACTTAATTTATTAAAAGTTATTTATATCATTATAGAAAATATATTTAATGATATTATATGTATAATATATATATTTTATATATGATAAACTATTTATCAATAATTATTTTATTTACCCTAAACCTAATGGACAGAAGACACAGACTCGTAAGAGAATTATTTATTAAACACAGTCCATATTCCCGTCCTGAATGAAGACAAATTAGAATCAGAGTGAAGCACAGCGTTTCAGAGCTGTGTGTGATCGGGAGAAGTTAGTGTTAGTGTGTGTTTATTAACTTCACTGTCTCACAGTCAAGGAAGTGTGTGTGTGTGTGTGTGTGTGTGTGTGTGTGTGTGTGTGTGTGTGAGATACGTCCACGCCTGTACACAGAGTGCGGTGTGGTGTGTGCTCATTAACTTTAAGCATGTTTGGATTCGAGGTCAAAATATTGTATTTGTGGTATCAGCGCCCTGCAAACACGTCTTGTGTGAAGCACAACCTGCTGCTTCTGCACCACATGAACTGCAGACGCTGTGTGTGTGTGTGTGCAAGTGAAGCAGGTGTAAACAACACATCAAATGAATGATGAATATATGTGTGTAGATTGACAGAGACACACACACAGCCGATGTGCGCTTCACACACATCAAAACACAACAACACTCTTCATTTGTTACAGCATACGTTCATCTGGTGCATATCCTGTGCATGAATATTAAATCATCTATGCTTAATGTTTAATATTGAAATTATCCTGCAATGAGACAGAAACAACACATTATCAAATATACATTTTCAAATCCACATTAAAACTAATATATATCAAAACCATATATATATATATATATTAAATTAAAAATTAAATTAAATGTATGCTTTTAGCAAACGCTTTTATGCATTCAGGCTATCAATTTGTACCTATCATGTGTTCCCGGGGAATCGAACTCACAACCTTGTGCTTGACAAGCAATGCTCTACCACCTGAGCTACAGGAACACAATATATATATATATATATATATATATATATATATATATATATATATAGCATCTCTGATGTTTACTTCACCCTATACACTACAGACCAAAAGTTTGGAAACATTACTATTTTTAATGTTTTTGAAAGAAGTTTCTTTTGCTCATCAAGCCTGCATTTATTTGATCAAAAATACAGAAAAAAATTTAATATTGTGATATATTATTACAATTTAAAATAATTGTTTTTTTCATTTATTATACTTTAAATTATCATTTATTTCTGTGATGCAAAGCTGAATTTTTAGGATCATTATCACATGATCCTTTAGAAATCATTCTAATATGATGATTCATTATCAAAGCTGGAAACAGTTCTGCTGCTTAATATTTGTTCAGAACATGTGATACTTTTTTAGGATACTTTGATGAATAAAAAGTAAAAAAAAAAGAAGAAGCTATGTTTTTAAAATATAAATATTTAGTAATAACAATATACACTACTGCTCAGTAATTTGGGGTCAGTAATTTTTTTTCTTTCTTATTTTTAAATAAAATCAATACTTTTATTCAGCAAGGATGTGTTAAATTGATAAAAAGTGATAGTAAAGAAAATATATTATTAGAATATATATTATTAGAATTTTTTTTTTTGAATAAATGCAGTTCTTTTTAACCTTTTATTGATCAAATATATGAGACAGCAGAACTGTTTCAACACTCATAATAATCAGAATATTAGAATGATTTGTAAATGATCATGTGATCGACTGATGTTACATGTGACACTGAAGGCTGGAGGAATGATGCTGAAAATTCAGCTTTGCATCACAGGAATAAATTATTTTTTTAAAGTATTTTCAAATAGAAAACTATTATTTTAAGTTGTAATAATATTTCACAATATTACAGTTTTTTCTGTATTTTTTGATCAAATAAATGCAGGCTTGATGAGCAGAAGAAACTTCTTTAAAAAACATTAAAAATAGTAATGTTTCCAAACTTTTGGTCTGTGCTGTATATATATTATTTTATTATTATTGATTATTATTATTATTATTATTGTTATATTATATATTAAATATATGTATAATGATATAAGTATAAACATTAATGATTATATTAAAATGTCTTATTTTTAAGAGAGGACAATATTTTTCTCATGATTTTTCATCTATTTTATTATTATTCAAGTTCAAGTTCAAGTTCAAGTCTGCTTTATTGTCCCACATGTACAGTACATACATACAGAGAATCAAAATTGCGTTACTCTCAGACCCCCCGGCGCACACAGATAACGTTAACATTAAAGCCTAAAAATCTAGATCAAAATATAAAATGTAGAATGTTAAAAAAGACATATAATAAAATTAAAAATAAAGTTAAATAAAGCAGCGCATGGCAAGATAGAGTGCAAATCGGTGAAGTGAACAACAGTGCAGATAAAAGGTTTTTTAGTGCAAAAACAAAAGCTTATTAAGTCTGATTAAAGTGACAAAGGGCTCAAGAGCAGTTATTTTATTTAACTGACTGATGAGGTAGTGGAATGATGTCAGTTCCATGGAGAATGAGGTAGTGAGCAGACCAATGCTGCACAAAGTGACTGGTGCATGTCATCGTATATTAGTGGAGGGGGATCTGGGGGGGTTCAGAGTTCAGTGGTGCCTGGGGCAGAAGAGGAAGGGGGGGGGGGGCAAGTTCGGGAGTGAGTTCAGCTTCCTGACAGCCTGATGGATGAAGCTGTCCTTCAGTCTGCTGGTCCTGGCCTGGAGTCTCCGCAGTCTCCTCCCTGATGGCGTCAGGCTGAAGAAGCTGTGTGATGGGTGGGTGGGATCACCTGTGATGCAGAGGGCTTTGCGTGTGAGACGTGTTCCGTAAATGTGCTAGAGGGAGGGGAGAGAGACACCAATGATCTTCTCAGCTGCTCTCACTATGCGTTGCAGAGTCTCTCGATGGTGCCTCTGTAGAAGGTGTACATGATGGGGGCCGGGGCTCTGGCTTTCCTCAGTTTGCGGAGGAAGTAGAGACGTTGTTGTGATTTCTTGGCCAGTGCTGCGGTGTTGTCGGTCCCGGAGAGGTCCTCTGTGATGTGCACACCCAGGAACTTGGTGCTCCTCACTCTCTCCACAGTCGCACTGTTGATGGTCAGAGGAACGTGCTGAGTGTGCGCTCTCCTGAAGTCAACAACAATCTCCTTTGTCTTCTCCACGTTCAGAGAGAAATTGTTGTCACTGCACCACTTGGCCAGGCGGCTCACCTCACTCCTGTAGTTTGTCTCATCTTTGTTGCTAATGAGACCCACCACAGTCGTGTCATCTGCAAACTTAATAAAGAGGTTGGAGTTGTGTGAAGGTGTGCAGTCATGGGTCAGCAGAGTGAAGAGGAGGGGGCTCAGCACACATCCTTGGGGGGCCCCAGTGTTCAGTGTGATGGTGCTGGATGTGTTGCTGCCGACCCGTACTGCCTGAGGTCTTCCAGTCAGAAAGTCCAACAGCCAGTTGCACAGCGAAGTGTTGAGCCCCAGTTGGATCAGTTTGTAAATAAGCTGTTGAGGGATGATTGTGTTGAATGCTGAACTGAAGTCAATGAACAGCATTCTGACATATGAGTCCTTTTTGTCCAGATGTGTGAGTGCTGAGTGGAGGGTAGTGGCGATGGCATCATCGGTCCACCGGTTGGACCGAAATGCAAACTGGAAGGGGTCCAGGGAGGGGGGGGGGATACTTGATGTGGTGCATGACTAGCCGTTCAAAGCACTTCATGAGGATGTGCAACAGGATGGTACTCATTGAAGAAGGATGGAGATGGCTTCTTCAGAACTGGAATGATGGTGGTAGTTTTGAAACATGTGGGAACAACAGCCTGACTCAGTGAGATGTTGAAAATGTCTGTGAAGACATCAGTGAGTTCTGCTGCACAGTCTCTCAGTACACGCCCAGGGATGTTGTCAGGGCCCGGAGCTTTGCGTGCATTGATCCTGCTGAAGGATCTCCTCACGCTGTCTGGGGTCAGCATCATCACCTGGTCACCGGGAGGAGGTGGAGTCTTCTGTGCAGTGGTGCTGTTTTGTTGCTCAAAGCGAGTGAAGAAGGTGTTCAGCTCATTTAGTAGAGAGATGTTGTTGTCACAGGTCCGTGGTGGGGTTCCCTGCCACAGGTTCCTAGTGTCTCCGCTGTTGCTGAATTGATGAGCTATCCTCCTGGAGTGCTGTCTCTTAGCCTCTTCTTTCTTTCTTTCTTTCTTGACAATTTCTTTTGATGACAATTAACGGAGATGCCCACAAACTAATCAGTGCTGACGCGTAACACACAGACTTCACCAACAAAGTGCAAAACCCAGAGATCACATTTGCTAACAGTACCCACTATGTGTTACCATAAACAGCTTTATTTCACTTAAAGCAAAAGTTCGTTCTTCAGTAGTTTTAGTTCTAAGGTCATCACTTCTGTATTGTTTCTGTGCAGCTTCACTGATTCTCTCCTGCAGCTGATTGTTGTCCATGTTCGGTCTCTGCAGAGTCGCGGATGCGGGCGTCCATCGCGGTGTCCTCGTTCGATCACTCCACGCCGTTTAAGAGACCTCACTCCACCATCTCCAACAGCAGCTCGTCCTCGTCCGGCAGCCAGTCCTCGTCCTCTCTTCTGGGGTCTCTGAACCTGCACCTCTCTCCGTCTCACCCGTCCCATCCGTCTCTGAGCCACTGGCCCTACGACTGCATCGAGGAGGACGAGCTCGAGCACGACTCCACGCTCCAGTCCTCCATCAGTGAGTCACCAGACACTGAAAGATCACAGGAATAAATTACATCGGAACAGAGATTCACATACAAAACAGTTATTTTACAATCAAATAATATTTCTAAATTTTACTGTATTTTTAATCAACTATATGCAGCCTTGGTAAACAGAAAATAGTTTTTTCGAAGAAAAATTAAAATCTGTAATCAGTCTCTAGATGCGTGTCCTCCTGAAAACAATCACAATGTCATTTATTCCTGTTTAATATATTTTTTTTTTAATTATGATCTATTTAGTTGAGGAGCAGAGAACACATATTTTGTGCATAAACATCAAATTATCCCTTCAAATAAAATTTAGAAATTTTAGTATAATTGTAGGTTAAAATCTGCAATTACTAACTAGTCATAAATGTACAAATTGGGCTTAAAATTGTAGAAATAAATATTTAGAGTTTAGAAAAAAAAAATATATATATATATATATATATATATGTATATATTTATTTATTTATTTATTTATTTATTTTTTATTTATTTTTATTTTTTTTTTTTTTTTTCATAATAAGATTTTTGGCATTGTGACATTACTTTCATGTCAATGTAAGCACATTTTCTTCCTAAAGGTACAGATACTTTACAATGTATTGTAAAAACATGTTAACCATTATTAATATTCGAGCACTATTTATAAGTTATATTAACTGAGCAAATCAGTATATTTTCATGATTTCTGAAGATCACGTGACACTGAGGACTGGAGGAATGATGGTGAAAATACAGCGGAGCATCACAGAAATAAATTACAGATTAACACAGATTCACATAGAAAACAGCTGCTTTAGATTGCCATAATATTTCACAATTTGTACTGTATTTTTAATCAAATAAATGCAGCCTTGATGAGCAGAGAATACTCCTTTTAACAACATTGTAAACACACACAAACACTGATAAATATGTATATATACTTGTTTGGAAAGTTTCGCTCTGCACAAAACAATCCGTGGTTCTTCATAATTAGTTGGTCGAGATTATTGAGTCTGTTATGGGCAGAAGGTGTACATGAAAGCTCAGACAGGAAGTGTGAAACAGGAAATGGGCCCCTCTCACTCTGCTGGTGTTTGTTTTGTTGACTGGAGCCCAGTGGAAACTCAGAGAAGAGGGGCTGAAGGTTTGTGGTTTCACTGGGCAGCTTAAAGAGACAAAGATGTGTTTGTGTGACACTAATACTAGATCCAATCCTTCACTTATTATTACACAAGATTCAGTCCAGCTCCTCTTCCTGCTCCGGCCTGAAAAACTACAATATTTATGATAATTCTATTATTAACTGTACTTGAAATTGTACTTCTACTCACTAAAGCTGCATTTATCTGATCACAAACTCACTAAAGTGCTTTTATTTTGAAATGTTACTTAAAAGTAAAAGTTGTTAATTTTAATGTTATAAAAGTGTCGCATGATCTTCATTCTAATCTGCTGATTTGCTGCTCAAGAAACATTTCTGATTGTGATCTATTAGGAAAACAGAATATCTTTGCATTTTATATTTATTTTCATATTTATTCATTTTATGAATTCATAAATAAATATAAATTACTGTCACGTTTGATTTAATATCTAATATATATTGCGTTTTGATATATTTTAATAAATAAATTAACAAATAATATAAATTACTTTAACAGATTACTGTCACTTTTAATCAGTCCTTATTGAATAAAAGTATTAATGTTTTTAATAAATAGATTAAGTAAATTTCTGTTAATAAATAAATTACTTACACTTTTTAATCAGTTTAATGCATCCTTGTGGAATAAAAGCATTATTATTTTATAGAAAATTTTAAAAGTAAATTACTATAAATAAATAAATTACTGTCACTTTTTATCAATTTAATGCCTCCTTGCTAAATAAAAGTATTCATATTTTAATTAATTATTAATTAATATATTACTGTAAATTAAAAAATACTGCCACTTTTGATCAATTTAATGAGTCCTTGCTAAATAAAAGTATAAAAAAAATTACTATAAATAAATTATTGTAATTTTTATCAATTTAATGCGTCCTTGCTGAATAAAAGTATTAATTCTTTTTTAAATAAAAAAATTACCAAATAATATAAATACTGTAAATAAACTAATTTTTGTCACTTTCAATCAGTTTAATGTGTCCTTGCTAAATAAAAGTATTCTATTTTTAATAAATAAATTAAGTTAATTACTGTAAATTAAAAACATGCTGTACCATCTGATAAATGTAATGTGTCCTTATTGAATAAAAGTATTATTATTTTAAATAAATAAAGAATATGCATTACTGTAAATAAAGAAATTACTGTCACTTTTGATCAATTTAATGGATCCATACTGAATAAAATGTTAAATATTATTAATAAATAAAATTAAGTTAATTACTGTTAATAAATAAATCACTGCAAGTTTTGGTCAGTTTAATGCATCCTTACTAAATAAAAGCATACTTGTTTTTTTTGTTTTTTTTTTAAACAAATACATATGTATATAATAGTTGTGCATCGCTGAGTAAGGAAGTGTTTGTTGTTGTTGTCTGCAGTGAGTGACAGCTCCAGTGACTGCGTGAGCGTCCAGCATCATCCTGCGTTACTGATGGAGAGCTACAGCTCATCCCCGTCTCCTCCGAACGTCTCGTCCTCCGTCCTCTATCACAAAGAGCAGGAGCTGCAGAATCAGAGCAGCACGTTCATCACAGCGGTGAGAGCAAACACACACACACTCAGCGCTGGGAACGTTCAAGAAAACATTGCTCAAATAAGATAAAAGATCCTCCCTTTCATTGAGAGAAAAAAACTCTTTAGGCCTTAAGTGAAGATTAAATCAAATTTCCATCCATTTGGATTACACAGCTTTAATAAATAATAGATATTAATTATAATTATTTATAAAACAACGATAGAGTCTGTCTAAAGAAATTGAATTATTGCTTGGTTTGGGAGCTGAATGAGAACTGAGAATAAACGCACATTTAGTTCTTTACTAGAAACTGTGTGCGATCCAGGCCAACAAGATTTCACTGGACTCTTCATGTGTTTCATCCTGTAAATGATTATTTAAAAGGGATTGTTTTTATGATGTAGGATTATAGGATATAGGATTAGTTTGTTGACAATAAATATTACCTTTATATATTTATCAGTCAATAAATCCAATTAGTTTGAATCTGAAACATTTTAACTAATTGAACATCACTTGCTCCACAGCTAGATGTTTTTTTTTTGAGCATGTGGATACTTTTTATTTTAAAACATTTAGTTGTTTTCACAATGAACAGGTTTATATGGAGGACCAAACCTGCAGAAGAGAAAGAAAGAAAGAAAGAAAGAAAGAAAGAAAGAAAGAAAGAAAGGAAGAAAGAAGGAAAAATAAAGGAAGGAAAGAGGAAAGAAAGAAAGAAAGAAAGAAAGAAAGAAAGAAAGAAGGAAAAATAAAGGAAGGAAAGAGGAAAGAAGGAAGAAAGAAAGAAAGAAAGAAAGAAAGAAAAAAAGAAGGAAAAATAAAGGAAGGAAAGAAGAAAGAAAGAAAGAAAGAAAGAAAGAAAGAAGGAAAAATAAAGGAAGGAAAGAGGAAGGAAAGAAGGAAGAAAGAAAGAAAGAAGGAAAGAAAGAAAGAAAGAAAGAAAGAAAGAAGGAAAAATAAAGGAAGGAAAGAGGAAAGAAGGAAGAAAGAAAGAAAGAAAGAAAGAAAGAAAGAAAGAAAGAAAGAAAGAAGGGAAAATAAAGGAAGGAAAGAGGAAATAAGGAAGGAAAGAAAAGAAAGAAAGAAAGGAAGAAAGAAAGCAAGAAGGAAAGAAAGAAAGGAAGAAGGAAAGAAAAGAAGGAAAGAAAGCAAGAAGGAAAGAAAAGAAGGAAAGAAAGGAAGAAGGAAAGAAAGAAAGAAAGGAAGAAGGAAAGAAAGAAAGAAAGAAAGAAAGAAAGAAAGAAGGAAAGAAAGAAAGAAAGAAAGAAAGAAAGAAAGAAAAGAAGGAAGAAGGAAAGAAAAGAAAGAAAGAAAGCAAGAAGGAAAGAAAGAAAGGAAGAAGGAAAGAAAGAAAGAAAGAAAGAAAGCAAGAAGGAAAGAAAGAAAGGAAGAAGGAAAGAAAAGAAAGAAAGAAAGCAAGAAGGAAAGAAAGAAAGGAAGAAGGAAAGAAAAAAAGAAAGAAAGAAAGGAAGAAGGAAAGAAAGAAAGAAAGAAAGAAAGGAAGGAAGAAGGAAAGAAAAGAAAGAAAGAAAGAAAGGAAGAAGGAAAGAAAGAAAGAAAGAAAGAAAGAAAGAAAGAAAGAAAGAAAGAAAGAAAGAAAGAAAGAAAGAATATAATATGGAGTTGCTATAGAAAAATAAAATTATTTTTTTATTTAATTAATTCCTAAATGTATGTTTTGTTACCTTTTCTCCCTTTATTTGTTATTTCTTCACTTCTCTTTAACCTTTAATTTTATTCTTAAATAGATTTTTTATTAAATGTTTGTGAATTCACTTTTGCTTGTTATTATGACATTGTCCATTATTCAGGGTTTATAATACTGTATTAATTTATAAATAATTTACTTTTTTTAATGATTTACGAATTAAATAGATGCAAATAGTTGTTAATAATATATGCCATGATATTATTTATTTGCTCATTTATTCAATAATGTTAGGTTTATATTTATATGCAATATGTTATAAATATGTTTACATTTTAAATGCAATTCAAATACATAATTGCATATATATTTGTAATATTCTGTGTCAAGCATCACTATTACTGTCGCTCATGGTTCTGCACCGTTTCTTGCTCTTGTAGTTTATCTAACGTTAGTTTCGTCTGCCGTGTTTGTTTTACCAGAGCAAGACTTCAGGTCTGTTAGGCCTCTCAACTCTGGTCTGAATCAAATGCTTCAGATCAGTAAGTAACTGTGTGTTTCCTGATAACGCTTGAGACTGACGCTGCTCTGAATGTTTCTGTGTCGCACTGCATGTGTATGTTGGGCTTCAAGGGTCCTCCTGGTGCTTCATTATTCGGGTTATTCTGAGCTTAATGTGACAGTAACGTCATCCTCAGTGAGGCTGATTGTGCTGAAACGGGTTCACAGTAATGCATTTACAGTGGAAATCTCCATGCATTCACATGCAATTCATGTTTTTAGTAAAGCTGTTTTTAAGTTGTTTTAGTTTATCATTAAAATGTCTGTTGCTTAAGCTGCAATATCGTCCTTTTGAGGTTGAGCAATGGTTTTGCATTACTGATGCTCACTGAGGAACGAGTTGTCGTCATTGTCACATATCATACATGCGATGCATGCACATTATGTTGAAAATAACCATCCGTTGCCCTGCGAATCACATGCACTGCAATGCATGTTGAAGATCCTGTGTGTGAGTCTTATTTGGGTCAATTTTTGACAAAAATATACATGCTTTTTGAGATAAACAAATTTAAATGCTTATAAAGAGTTGCATAGATAATGTGAAATCATGCAGCAAACTTATTAATATAGACTGAATGATCTGTGCAATTTCTGCAAAGATGCGTTCACACTGAGAGCGATTCACAGCATCAAAACAAAAGGAAGTCATTCATTTGCAGTGACAGCTGACGATGTGCATCAGGCGACTTTAAATTACAGTTGGAAACTAAGGTTTCACGATATTGTAAAAAAAAACTGTCACTGTGATATATTTTTGTTTTTCTGCAGTATTCGTGATATTAAAAAATACAGGATTTATATTTTTTTCGCAGTATTTACGATATGAAAAAAAAACGTGAATTATTGCTTTTCTGTAGTATTTGCAATATTAAAATACAGGATTTATTCGTTTTTTTGCAGTATTTATGATATGAAAAATACAGGATTTTCTTTTTCTGCAGTATTTGTGATATGGAATAATTACAGGAAATTTAGTTTTTCTGCAATATTTGCGATATGAAAAAAATAAAGGATTTTTAGTTATTCTGTAGTATTTGCAATATGAAAAAAACAGGAACTTTTGCTTTTCTGCAATGTTTGTGATAGGAATTTTAGTTTTCCTGCAGTATTTACGATATGAAAAAATACAGGATTTCTGTTTTCCTGCAATATTTGCGATATGAAAAGAAAATACAGAAACGTTTGCTTTTCTGCAGTATTTGCAATATGAAAAATACAGAAATTTTATTTTTTTCTGCATTGTGCAATATGAAAAATACATGATTTTAACATTTTATCCAGTATTTTTAATATAAAAAATGCAGATATTAATGTTTTTCTGCATCATTTGTGAAAATTAAAAGAAAAATGTTTTTTTTTTTTGTATTTCTTCAGTATATCAAAAAATACATACATAAAAATAAAATCTGTTTTTACTGCAATAGTGACTTATTGACTTACAATATTTGTATATTTGCAATTGTATATTTTGAAAGAATGAATAATTCTAGAATGAGAGAGGCAAAGGTCTGTGTACTTTTGCGTCCATTCGTTTTTTAACCCAGAAATGAAATATGGAAAATGTAATCTAATAACATGCTGTATCATAAATGTGCATTTATTATTGACCAAGTGGAACTTGAAATCTAATGCTAATTTGACGTTTGTACTGTTAGCCGTCTTTCTCCAGGTTGTTGTGCTGCTCAATGGTTTCCTCTTTCTGTGTAATTTAAATGAAAATATGTGCCTTTTTTATCATGAGTCACTTTACAGAAGTTGTTAAAAGTAGATTTTTTTTTAAATAGCTAAATTTGTTGCTAGGTGCTTTTTGAAAAAAAAAGTTGCTAGGGTAATCTGAAAAGATGCTAGCAAAAAATTGCTAAGTTATATATATATATGTGTGTGTGTGTGTGTGTGTGTGTGTGTGTGTGTGTGTGTACTGTTCTAATTTTAATTTTGGTTTTCAGCATAACATTTAAAAATACAATAACCATATGTTTTTTCGTTCATGGTTAAAAAAAGAAAAACAAATGGATGCAAAAGTACACGGATCGGCAAATTTGTTTGTGAGTGCATCTGCTTAGAGAATTAAAATGACTTTAACCACATCAACTCTGGGGACCCACCGGTGGGTCCAATATTGCATATGCCTAATTCTCAAAAAATCAAAATAACAGCTGAAGTGGTTAAGAAGAAAATACAAAGTTTAAAAGATTTTGAAAATAGAAAAAAAAGACATATTGCAATGATGCAATTATTTAACAATTAAAAATGAGTAATACAGATTATACAATACTAATTTAGCATTAGGATTATTGTCGGCTTTGGTTCTCCTTAAGTTGCTAAATGCATAAATGTAAATGGACACAATTTGACTATTGCATTAATCCTCATTTCAAAATCAATTTTATTTTGATCTATGATGCAACCAGCGGTACTCATGATCACTGTCCGTGTGAACAGCTCTTAATAAACTTCACACTATGAGCAGTGTCTCATCAGCGTTTCACATTCAGTAACTTCTCTTTTGTTCTTCAATGCAGCTGTGAATCCATCGAGACCATCGGAGTTTGACTGTGAATGTGGACGTGTTCGGACAGACGGAGAGCAAATGCACTGAGACATTTCATAGTTTCATAGACTGATAAACGTCCAGAGCCTCGCTGATGAATATGAATTGCAGAATAAAAGCAGTGCTGGTACGTTACACGACCGAGGTCACAGGTGTTTTACATTTTTACTTCACAGACTTCACCACTCGACATCTGACTCAGTATTTCTGATTGCACAAATAGCTGAATGATTTGAGTTCTGGCACTACTAATAAAATCCGGACAGGATTGCATTTTTATTAAGGATTGAGTCCGACTTATTACTATGGCAATATAAATAAAAGAGTAAATAAAATCAAAGTGAGTTTTGTGATTTATTTAAATGGTTCCCAACTCAAATGCATGAGTAAGATACAGAAATATGTCCATTTTAATTACAGTAATTCAGTTTATAAAGATGGAAATATGTACAGAGAAATAATATCCAGCTTTACAGCTAATAAAACACGGTAAACAATAAAGCTGTACACGTTTTAAATCACCTTTTTGGTTAATTCATTTCACACACACACATTATTACACACGTTATTAATAATTATTAATTTTTCTTTATTTTTTCACTGATTATATTATATAAAAATATATTAGAAAATAATTATATATATATATATATATATTTATATATATACATATATTTAAATTACTGTAATACAATGGGTTGTTTATTTGAAAAATAAAATGAAAAATAAATTAAAGGCAATAAAACAAATTCTATCGAAATGCATAATTTATATATATATATATATATATATATATTTATATATATAATAATTTATTATAATTTTAACTGATTATATAATATTAAAATAAATTATCAAATTTATAATAAATATATTCTTAAATTTTTCTTTACATTTTCCAATAATTATATTAAACTTACATATAAGTTTAATATCCAGAGATATAATATCCAGCTTTACAGGTAATAAAAAGCTGAAATAACAATGTATTTGCTGATACATCACATTAAAGCCAAATCATCCAGATGTCAATCTTTTTACTTGGAAAATAAATCTCTAAATAAAATTGCATTGAATTGCGTTTATTAACTCAAATTCATACAGAAATAACATACAGAAATAATTATTCTGTATTACAATAATTCAATGTATAAATGCAAATATGTACAGAGAAGTAATATCCAGCTTTATAATCACATAAAGCTGCAAGCATCACTTCTGAACTCATACAATAAACGAAATATATCTCTTTATTCGCTAAAGACACATTAAAGCCGCTTTCCCCATGTTTAGCACGTCATAACCTCTTCAGTCAGTATTTCAGTTTTGTGATTCCTGCTGCTCTTACTCACTGAAGACACTTCTGCTTTCCTTTCTTTAGTTCTTTATTTCTATTTTTGTTGCTTGTGAAAAAGGCTGAGCTGAGAAATGCGAACTTGATCATGTCGTCACTGTTTATGATCACACTTCTCTCTGTAAAACCAGTATATGAGCACCGCAGCGATGATCATGTCCATCAGAGTCACACACAACACCAGGACCTCCATCTGCATGATCACACACACACACACACACACACACTTCATCTTCAGCTGACAACAGTCAAGCTAATAAACCAACACAAATCTCCCAGTTTATCAGCTTGAATCAATACAACATCAATTTCATAAAGCATGAAGCTCATACACAGCTAATATTTCATCTCACAATCAAAAGAAAGAAGCAAAAGCCATTTTTTAGGATCATTACTAATCTTTCTGTTTTTTTAAATGCTTTTTACTTTACATTTTAAAGCATGTTTTTAAAGCATATTATTCTCACTGTAATGCAATGAAGATATAATACTTACATTTATAACTCACAATATATTTTAGGTTTATTTATGCTTTTTAAATTATGCATTTCGATAGAATTTGTTTTATTGCCTTTAATTTTTTTCAAATAAACAACCCATTGTATTACAGTCATTTAAAATGCTTAATTGTCATAAAATAATGTCACATTGCAAATAATCTTATTTTTCCTTAAAATAGAAAATGCATAATACATTTTATTTATGATTACATATAATATTTATATAATATAAAATAAAGTAATATAATATTTAGAATGAAAAACATTACAATAATGTGTTACAAATATATATATATATATATACATTTTTCATCCCCTTTTCATTTTGACCTGGTTGTGTTTTTATGAGATTCACACACTTTGTTTTTGGTATCTTTCAGAAAATTTGAAAACATGTTTTATGCATTTAATAAAACTCAATGCAAGAGTAAATGTGAAGTCAAAATGTTCATAACTACAGGAATAGTTGATAATCATTAAGCCTACCTTGTTCTGGATCATATTTCCACCTGGTTGAATGTCAACAATCAGGAGAATCACTCCGATCCCAGACACGACCAGACACACGATGTTAGCAATGAAACAAGTCTGGAACCAAAACTACTGTTTGTACTTTTCCAAAGATTGCATTTATGCAATATTTCAGGTTTCAAACACACACGCTAACCTGAAGAAGCTCGGGATGTTTGTACAGAAGATTAGACAAGATTCCAGCGAAGACAAACTAGAAGAAAAAGAGAGCATCAGATGAGCCATGTTATTAATAAATATATATATTGATTATTTTCTGAAATGTTTGTCTATGTATTCTTGCATGAACTGCACAGTGAAATATATAACAGAAGGGATGTAGTTCACCATTATTCCAGTAACGATGGGAACTCGGAATAAAGTCAGGAAATAATCACCGATCCCGAAAGACACTGCAAATACCATCCCGATCGCTAAACTCAGGATCCCACTGGACGACTGAATGGCCTGCGGGTCAAAATAAAGCACATTTACCAATATTTAAATATGACTTTAGGATCTACAAACCCCCTAAAGAACATGTCAGATTATATTCCAAAATCTAAAGGAAATTCTATTTTGCATTAAGTTTGCTTTTAGGATTGTGATATTATTTTCAGGACATTTTAAAGAAAGTTTCGAAACAAATCCTCACTTTAATGCAAGTTTTTTTTTTTTTTTTTTTTTTTGATATTATTATTAAATTATAAAAGTGCATTTATAAGTTTTAGACATCCTGCTAGAATTTGTTGTATTGGATTTAATTTATGCCTGTTTAAATTTTAAAAACCCATTGAATTACTGTAATTTTTATATGCTCGCTTATGAAAATAGTGCAAGGAATTTTAACTGTCCTTAAAACAGGCTTGGATTTTTTTAATGCAAAAAAATATATTATTTCAGCATTTAATTTTATTCATTATAATTTTTCAATTTTATACAATTTATTTTCTTTTTTAAGCATTTTTCTTTTTTTTTAGAAAATAAATTGTATAAAATTTAAAAATTATAATGAATAAAATTAAATGCTGAAATAATATATTTTTTTGTATTAAAAAAATCCAAGCCTGTTTTAAGGACAGTTAAAATTCCTTCAAAAAAATAAAAATCACTGTAATGCAATATTTTTTTTCATTTGATTAGTAATGCATTATTTAAAATATGTATTTAAATAAAAATAATAATAATAATAATGCATGTACACTGTATACCAAAATAAATAAACACTGAAAATTTCCCAAAAAACCATAAAACACAGCACAAAGGACAGCAAAACTCAAAATACAGGTAAGAAATATACAGCACATTATGCCCTAAAAATGGTAAGTTAATAATGTATCACTTAATCAACCTAAATGTATTTATGTATACCAAAAAAATTTGTTTAATAGGTTAACTTAAACAGAAATAGATCTTTAAGGCAGCAACTACAGGTCACTAGTGTACAAACTGGGTATTTCTTAAGCAAGCACTGTTTAGGCAAACATTGGTGGTTCTTATACTATAATGTCAGTGAATGTGTGGGGTCTCACGGCGCAGGTGGCCGGTCCCTTCCTCAGGAGCCTCTGCAGCGCTGGCACGGGCCCCGGGAGAACCTCACTGGCCCTGTAGTACTTTATGAGCGGCCCTTCATCACCATGTCTTCCTCCTGCAGAGTCCTCGTGTCTCTGAATGTCCATTTCAATATCTGCCCTGGCCATATTCTGACAACAAACACACATACGAGCCATGAAACACACCCAACCTCGAGTATTTCAGGGTTTTTTCCATTACGTTAACTCGTCAAAATAACCAATTTCAACTTTATTTTTAAGTTATAAGATTCCAGACACAAGCCCGTTTGATTCAACTTTAAAATTTGGAAAGGTTGCAAGTTTTGTTAACAGTGTATTACAAAAAGGAAGTGCATTTGCAGTCCAAGATATCAAATGATATCAAATATAGAAGTCTCATGTTGTAAATATTTGTAAATATGCATGAAACCCGCATTGAAGTATGCTATAAAAGTTATAGTATCCACATGTTATTTAATTGTTTAAACCGTTTTCAACTTCATTTTTTAAGTTATTTAAGATTCAGCTTGAGTCAGTTTAATATCATTTTTAAATTGCATTAACTAATACAGCCAATTTGATTAGACTTCATTTAAAATGCAACTGATTGTAACAATGCATTCAACGAGAGTTTTACCAAAGTGCGTCTGCTTCATAAATATTGTAATCCAAGAAATCAAATGTGGACCAAAAGCATGAAATTTGTAATTTACTGTTTATAAATATGCATGAAATCTTCATTAACTCATACAATTTAACCAATTTCAACTTAATTTTTTAATGAGATTAAACCAGTTTTTTTTTTTTTAGTCAGTTTAATATAATTTGTTGCAACAGCCAATTTGATTCAACTTAAATTAATTTGCAACTGATTTCACAATACAGAAAGTAGATTTGCATTCCACATTCTGTTATATATTTTATAAGTGGTATACTCCAAGAAATCAAATGTGGGCACAAGATGAATTAAACAGAAAAGCATGAAACCCTCACTGAAATACATTCGTGCATCTCGTCTAGGATTCTTCATGTTCTTCCATTCAACCACCAACCATTTTAATTACATAAATAATTTTGGATACTTATGATTGTTTTTTGACTGTTCAGTCTTGTCTTTATAACATAATCTTCTGAATATATTCTATAAAATGTCTAATAAAAAAACACTTTAATGCACAGTTTCTGCGCGTCTTACCGAGCCGAGTCTGTCTTCCGTATTACAGAGGAAAAAAGATCATGGTGTCACTTCAGTGTTTTTTTTTTGATACCCAACAAGCCACTTTCATGTGGTTGGTCAAAAAAAAAAAAGAAGAAAAAAAGGAACTGTGATGTGAGAAGTGATGATGTGAGCGTTTGAGCTGCGCTTCTCAAATAAACTTCTGCTATCTGAACAGAAAAGCTGCAGAAGCTGTTCATCTGGACTTCAGTTTATGCAGCAGGTAAGACATTTTTAACACTAAGAGACTCTAATAAAACACAAAACACTGAACAGAGTGAGATTCAGAGGGATTCAGAGAACCTGACTGATGATTTGCCATCAGGATCTGTGTGTGTGTTGTTAGATCTTTCAGGGAAATGAATCTCGGTTTATTCAGTGTATTATAAGCTGATGAATTTACCCCAGACTTCCTGTATGCAGAGTTAAAACGGGGGCATTCTGTAAAGTGTGGTGGGATCGGGGTGCGTCGAATCACTTTTCTTACTTTGTTGAATAAAATTCCTAAATATTCGTTCATTTATGACTGAAATGATGTGTGGGGTCGGTTTGGCAGTGTGTTAAAATACGAGGGTTTCAAGAAGGAAGCAACTGACTGACGTTCATTTAAACCCAAACTAACACCAAGTTGTTAAATAAAGTTCCCATGATTCTCTGAACATTCAGACATTCTTTCTTCTTGTTTCGGCAAACGTTGGTGAAAACATAAAATGTTACAGTTTAGAATTTTGCATACATTATGTTACATTTGAATGTTCTCGGAACATTCCGAAACTAGTAAAATTTGAAAAACGTCAGAGTGACGTTTAAAAAAGTAGCAAAGTTAAAAAAAAAATCTTTATTTTTTTTACAAGTTCCATGAATGATAAATGAATAAATGTTTTTGATGCCAATGTTTTGGTAACACTTTAATATAGGGACCAATTCTCCCTGTAGTTGCTTCTTATCATGTCTATTATTAACCTACTGGATGTTTATTAGTGCTTATAAAGCACATATTCTGCATGACCATATTCTATATCCATAATCAACTACCTTACTAACTATTAATAAACAGCAAATTAGGAGTTTACTGAGGGCAAAATTTATAGTTAATGGTGAGAATTGGACCTTAAAATGAAGTGTGACCATGCTATCAAAGACTTTCTGTTAAGGTTTGTTCATAACTTTGAGAGTTCCTCCATTCCTCTTGTTTTGGGCTGACAGAGATGCGCTACACGTTTAAGCCGGACGACTGTATGGTCATCAGCATTCCTCTGGGAAACCTCAGGAACGTGAGAGATGGCCAGCTGATGCCCGAGAAATTCACCTGCGTCTTCAAAGACGCTTACAAGGTCTTTCTTAGAGGACGACCAAAGGAACTTGGAGTACGTACCGCATTCAAAAGCATAAAAATGTTGCAGAAAATTACTTTCTTTTATGATTTATTTACTTATTTAAAAATGTTTAACCTTTATTATTCCATAAAAACTGTGGATATTGATACATTTGAGCTGTTGTTTTTTTTTTGAGTTTAGTTTCGGTTTAATATCTGCAGAGAAATTAGACTGAATAGTTTACCTAGAAATATATCAGATGTTCAGAGATAATCAAGAGGAATTCATTACGGGGGCATTAGTCAGTTTCAGTGGTATTTTTGGCCTGAACGTGGGTTGATTTGTGACCCTGATTTCAACACATGAGCATAACTAGAGATTTCCATCAAAAATGCATTTACACTAAGCAGAAGTGGCTTACAAAAGAGGACAAGATCAACAAGAGAGCAATGATATGCAAATGATATGACATGTAGCAAGGATTTTTTTCTTTTGTTTTTCTTTTTTAATATAATATATAAAAAGAAAACAGATAGAGCAAACTTTTTTTATCACTACAGGGAATTTTTGAGACATGTCTTCATTTTTCAGTGGGAGTTTTGTACTGAATGCTTTAAAAAATGTCATTTGAAAACTCAACCTGATGTTCATTCATCACATGTTTCCACTACTCAACAAAAAATAAAAAAGGGAATTGTGATTTTTCTTCTCTCTCTCACCATTCTGACTTATTTTCTCAGTTACAAAAGCCAATTCTAAGGGGGGGGGGGGGGCTAACAATTTTCTTACAATTATGAATTTATAATTTGTAGCTGCGTGTTATAAAGTCAGAATTACGAGATATAAACTTGCAGTTTGCAGTTCAGGTTTATATCAAGCAATTACTGACTTTGTAACTTGGAATTGTGAGTTTATATCAAATTCTTTGTTTATATCATGCAATTCTAAAATAAAAATAAAAAATAAAAAATCAGAATTGCAAGAAAAAAGTCAGAATTGTGAGACAAAATTTCAGAAAAGTTTCACACTTTATGCAGGTTTATAATGAAGAACTTCAGATCTCAGTCTGTTTTATTATCATTTCTCTGAATATTTCAGGCGGCTCAGCTCAGCATCGGAGTGTTTGTCATTTGCATCGGCAGCCTCATTGCTCTTGAATACGGTCCGTCTCATCTAGTGTACACCCTACCTAGTGCCCTGGTGAGAACACAGAGATCCTGTCTGCATCTAACATCTTTCCTCGATGTAACCACACACATCTGTGAACATTCAAGATGATACTGGATCAGTGTTTTAACAATCTCTCTTTTAGTTCATTGCAAGTGGCATTCTGACATTTGCAGCTGGATATTTTCCAATCATGCCTGTGGTGAGTGATCAGAGGACAAATATCGTACATAACCTGTTATTCTATCATGACTGAAACTGAATTTGATGATTTATCTTCTGAAAGGTGAAGCTGTCCTTCGCATTCAACATCATCGGTCTTTTCTGGTCCATCACAGCTATAGTTCTCTGTCCAATATTACAAGAAGGACATCCGGGTTTGGTAATTTGTGATTGTGTTCATGACATACTGAAGCCAGAGTTGCAGAACTGTCCATAAATCTCATTAATTTCTTTCATTCTACAGTTTAAGACAGATGTCAGAGAGGTACGCTACAGCAATCATGCATTTGGACACACTTCTGACCTTATGTAGATTTTCAGGCGTTCAGTCACTGATTTGTTTCTCTCCAGATAAAAATGTTTTGGGGGCTGAAGGTGGTGATCTGTGTTTTGTGTGGCTTCGAGTTGATTCTGGCTCTGATTCTGATCTACTGGGAGAGTAAAGCCGTGTGCCGAGCTCATTTCAACACTCTGGTAATTTAACCAATGCTTGAAAACAACAAAACATGCCGAACAACGTTCAAATGCACTTAAAAACCTCTTTTATTTGTCTTTGTCTCAACGCAGCCCTTGATCACCATCAAGCAAGATGTTTGACTGGATGGGTGAGCTCGAGGACAAATGAACTGACCTTTAATAACATCTGAATCTGAATGTCTATTAATGTATATATAAATGTTCGTTTAATGCCTGTATAATCAAATGTTTAGCATGAATGCACTGTAAATTGCTGGATAAACGTGTTTACCACATGCACATGTAAATGTGCCACAATAAGCTTAGTTTTTTATGCATTTGCTTACTATTAAAGTACTGTTTTTAACCTCTCATCATCTGTCTACACAATACTAGATAATAATAAGTCAAGCTACTATATTTTATATATAATACGTAATTTGTTTCTACATAAATTCCATTAAGTATATGTATTTTTAATATGTTATTTCAATAAAAAAATTATTTAAACATTAAATATAATTAAATCATAATATATGATTTAATTATAATCAGTCAAAGATGCTATGTTTGAAAAATTTGAAAATAATTTAAACATGTATATCATATTAAATATATTTTATTTTATATTATATTTTATTAGATATTAGTAACATAAGTTCATCAGATGTGATGTTAAAAATGTATATATATATATATATATATATATATATATATATATATATATATATATATATATATATATATATACATATACTTTTTTAACATCATATCTATATATTTTTTTTATTTTATATTAATTATATTTTATATTAGTAACAAGTTCATCAGATAGGATGTTAAAGTATAAAAATATTGAAGGATATTGATAGGATATTGAACATTTATAATATATATAACATTTTATATTATATTTTATTATATTTTAGTTATATAAGTTCATCTGTATAGATTTTAACCATTTAGTTTTACTTGCAAAAACTATTTATTATTTGAGTTGTTTTTGTGGTTAATTGAATCTAAAAGACATCATAGTAACAGTATAAGAAAGCAGGGTTTCGATATAACGTCTGGCTGTGAAACACGTTTGCTGGTGTGATTCGTTTTTGTGAGCGCTTGATTTAAAACCAAAGCTTCTTTTGAGAATGAGACGTGCAACGTTCAGGAGGTGTTAAAATACAAAAACCAACCACAACAGATTCTCAAGGCACACAATACTTCACACTCTCAGAAATAAAGCTGTTTTATCTTTTCAAAAGATATGAATACGTAGACTTTGTGTACTAATCTGTACCTCTGAAATACTAATATGCACCGCTTGGGGTGAATAAAGTACAAAGGTGTTCCTTTTTAAAGGGTTCTGTCTCAGTGTACCTTATTTCCTGAGAGTGTAGAGAACAAATGTATGCAAAAATCATAAAAACAATACAGTGGTGTTAATGCTACTTTTATTATATTTCACAGTAAGGATATGTAATATATATAACACATTTAATATATGTTTTCTGACTCCTAAAACACCTTTTAGATGTCTTGTGGTTCGTAGAGTCGTTTGCAACTTCAAATATATATCTAACTCTCAACACAATCAAACATAATCAGCTTAACATATGTGGACACTTCAGTCACACTTTGAATTAGATGCAGACCATTTATTTGTGAAGAAACACACTTATAAACACAACATTTAAGAAAAAGATGAGACATTTGCATAATCCTCTCATGCAACGGTGGATCTTTTTTTGTCATTGTTGTTAAATGTAATTTATTCATAATTATTTTGAATTATTATGAATCTATTCAGACTTGCACTCTATTCATTTGCTGCTTTTTTCTAAAAAATAATAATATCACTAGCTTTCTAATCTTTTGTATTCTATCTGTTTTCTTTTCATTTATTATACAATTAACAAAAGCAAAAAAGACCTCTAACACTAGCTTGCTGTATTCTTTTTCTATTCTATCTGTTTTCTTTTTATTTATTCTATTATTTAAAAAACCCTTGCTATGTGTACTGCGTTACTGTAACTGAGACTTGTTATAGCACTTGTATATCATTGCTCTTTTGTTGATTTTGATTGCTTCCATTGTCCTCATTTGTAAGTCACTTTGGATAAATGCGTCTGCTAAATGACTAAATGAAATGTAAATGTGATGTTTATAAAATATGCAAACCTATTTAAATTAATTTAAAGAATAAAAGCTTTTCCCTTTTTAAGTAAAACGCAATGCCACTGTTGTTGTAATGTAAATGCAATTAAACTCAACAGCGTGACCTTCAGCGCCTGAGAAACTCGAGTACACGTTTTGACCCTGTTGGCTTGCCATACCGGCTGCACGCAAACCAATGAGAATGCACGAGCTTTCTGTTTTCCCACCAAAGTGTGTGGCATCTTTCCGCTCCGTGCATGCATCTCCTTCCCTGAGCCGCTAATCGTGTGGTGCATGCATTCATTTAAGGCTGCACACATGCATGGCCGACATCCGGGTCGCATTCGTGCAGCAGACGCCAGAGAGGGCGAGATCCGCTCACATCACGGTAACGTTAAATCAAAGGTGAACGGGGCGGAGTAGAGGAAAGCCGAGCATGGCGTCCGCGTACGGCTCCAGGACTCTGAGTAAAGATGATGTGAACTACAGGATGCATTTCCGCATGATCAACGAGCAGCAGGTGGAGGACATCACCATCGACTTTTTCTACAAGCCGCACACCATCACCCTGCTCACGTGCACCGTGCTCAGCCTCATGTACTTCGCTTTCGCGCGGTGAGTGACGCACTAGTACGTAAATGTCTGTGGCACAGAGAGCACAACTGCTTGCGCGCGCGATTCTTTAAGTCGACAAACACTTGCTTCCAGCGGATGTTCCACGCGTTTAAAATGTAAAATCTTTCACTTCCGGGAAAACAAACAATAGTGCTGATGACGTCCGGGGCCGCTGTTGGCCAAATGTGTGCCCTAAGCAGGATTGTATTGTTGTGCCCCCCTTCCTCAAATATGATGATGAAAAAAACACCTACTATAGGGGTGAAAAAATAACTTTAATCAAATAAAAAACTAAATGAATAAATTACAAATTACAATTGTAGCTCTTGACATTTACCTATGGCTATAACTTTATTATGACTCTAATTTATTTTATAGTCTCAAGCATTCAGAAATAATGCAAAAGAAAATTAGCAGTTTTACTATGATAAAACCATGGTTTATTTTTGTAAGGGTTGTGATATGCATGTTTTCTGTTGAAGAAATTATAAAGGCTGTGTCATCTATAGCAAAAAGGTGGCCAAAAATGAAAGATTAAGTGAATATTAATTAAATGTTTGGTCAGTAGCCTAAACAAGGATTTGATTGTCCTGTAAGTGTAACAGCAGCAATTACATGGCATCTGGCTCCCTTTGCAGGCATTTGTAATAACGTACATGAATTGTTTATTTTGTATTTGCCTACATTATGTATTTTAACAGTTTTATTATTAACCAATCGTTAATAATAATCGTGTAGGGAGCGACGGCACTGATGACGTCACCGATTACTCTGGCAAATGCACCACTGATCTATATATATGTGACCCCTGGACCACAAAACCTTAAAGGTCCCATATTGGCAAAGTTAAAAATGTCCCGTTTTTGTTTTGTTTTGCTTTTTTTTTCACGATAACTGAGATCTAGGAGCTATTTAACTACCATATACATTTAAAAACACAGTAAAATGCACACAGCCTGCTTAAAGTAGCTGTGCTCTTTCACGGAAAGTTGTGACTTCCGTTAAAAAGTTGACATCAGAGCCACCACCCCGAGCTCCGCCCACCGTCCCAGTCTCCTTGTGTCAAACCCCCAGACAACTACGAGGTGGATCGCATTTAACGTGTATCGTAAATACAAACTCATCGTGTCTATGTAGCTCGTCACACGTCATGTTGAAGATCTATACACATTCCAGTTTCAGCAGGCAACTATTTTTACAGCTACATTATTGTTCCAGCCACACAAAAAAATCACAACAATGTATATACAATTACAAATTATTATATATAAATCGTCAGTTTGTTGTCTTGCGCATGAAACCAACACGGAAGTGACTAAAACTGTAATTCATCAACTGGCCACTAGAGGCTGGCTCCAAAAGGGAGTCAATCCCATAGACTGCCCATATTAAAATGCCCAACTCTACACCAGAAAAAACATTTTTACAGCATGGTACAAAACATTATTTTGTATATTGACTGTATAGCTAATTTTGCCCTTTGTGACAATTGTGATGAGGGTGAGCTTTTGGCTTCAAAATTGTTCTTCGGAAACCATAACATAACAACTAAACACAATACTTTATTGAACCTTGTTAATAAGTGTGCACTGCAAACACGTCATTTTTTGACGAACGTTTCTATCCAGTCCGCTCGTTTTAGCATGTTTAACCATAGCTGTCATCGGTTTGTTTCTCTGACAGTGGCAGAAGATATTTGATCAGATTTCTAATTTGAGGCTGTATTATGTCGATTCTGGCACCCGACATCACATCAAAATGATATTTTAAGCTCCTTATGTCGCTGGTTTGAGTGGGTCTCCTCCAGTTTCCCTGTTGTTGACCCTAGTTACCTGTGGTTGACCTGTGTGTACGTCACTCAGAAAACAACAGGCCAATCAGAAGAGAGACTCATGAATATTAATTAGACAGGATAAACTCGACCTGTTCTTAGCAGACCTCCTGAGAAAGGAGCTGTAAAAATATAATTAGATGTTTTTTGGTAATTATACCACAAATATGTATTCTTAAGGACATCAAAACCTAAAATAATACTACAGAAATAATCGTTGTGTTGCCTTCTTGAGCATCAGTAAATGCGGATCATCCAGGAAATAAAACACAGTATTGATATTCAAGGGTATGTAAACTTGTTGAGTGTTTATATAAGTCTCTGTTTTGTGAAATAGCTTATTCAAGACGGTACAAAAAAAATAAAAAACATGATTTTATTGATCCTTATTTTGAAAAAATTATGAACATTTTGCATATTCTTCAAGGGCTATGTAAACTTTCTGTACACAAACAAAATCTGTGCAATTTTAAAAACTGACTTTGCAATCTTTAATCAAAATTATAAGTTACTCTTTCTGCACTGTAAACGCTTGATGTTTAAATATATGAAATTCAACACTTTTTTTCTAAATGCACGTTAATGCATGAACGGTTCATATGGATCTTCAAGTGAAAACATCGGACTCCTCTAATGCAATGACAACACATCTCCAATAATCTGCTCTAACTCCGCCCCTTTCTTAAAATCCACTACAATCCACTCACACTATGGAAGAAAATATCTGTTGCAACTTTAGTCTCATTGCAACATTAGGTGTTTGTTTGGGTGAAAACAGAAGTGATCGTTCCCACGCTATCAGTTCCAGACTCTTTCAACAGCATTGTCACTTAAAGTAAAATGATTTATGTTTTCAGAATGCCAGGAAGATATTTTCCTAAAGTGTAGTTGCACACATTAATTGTTTTGTGTTCAGTTGATGCATATGAGTGCATCTGCATCTGCTGCTGCCTGTGTGTGTGTGTGTGTGTGTGTGTGTGTGTGTGTGTGTGTGTGAAGTGAATTGTGAAACTGTGGTGGAATAGAAAGAGGAAGATAGGCTGTGTGTTAGAGGGGTTTTCAGTGGGTGACCTCATGTTTCCGTTGCAGAGATGATGGAAACCCTGACAATAACCTGTGGGTGGGTCTCATCTTGGTCATCTCGTTCTTCCTGGTCATCAGTGTTCTTGCATTTCCCAACGGTAAGAGTCATGAAGTTGTGCTGAAGAGCTCTGTGTCCAACACGTTTGGCCTCAAGTGTTTTATAATCACGTGTTCGGCTTCATAATAGGACTGCAACAAACCATTACTTTGATAATCAATGAAAAAAACACATTTCTTTGGACCCTGTTACTGTTGGTATTTTGATAAAATATCTGTGCAAACTAGGGCTGAAACGATTCCTCGAGTAACTCGAGTTACTCGATTACAAAAAATGATAGAGGCAAATTCCTCTGCCTCGAAGCCTCTTTTAATTTATTTTAAATTTCACGTCAGGTTCTTTCGCAATGCTTTTTAATGTGACACAATGCGTTTACGTCTCCCACAAAGCAGAAGGAGACGCAAGCGCTGCGTCCGAAATCTCATACTGCAAGGAGTCAGCAGTGTTTTGATTAGAGCGCGCGGGCAAACGTAAAGAGAACGTCGTGGCTTGTGTCCATTGCAAGATAGAGCTGGCATACCACAACTAGGGCCCTATGATTTCAGCGATGCAGAAAACGTGGAGGGAATCGCGGAATCCAGTCATAAAAACGGAATTTACAGTTTAACGTGGAATGGCATGGGATTTGCCAAATTTTGAATGAATTAATCAAAAATAGGTCATTGCACTTACATCAAATCACGATATGGACTAATATCTGTAAATATTAAGCCGGAACAGTCTATTTAAATATGAATCCTGCATGTTCTGCGTGTCTCTGTTAATGAATGGAGCAGAAGTGCGAGTTCCTTTATCACACACACTGAAGCGCGCGTGCTAAATAAGGACGTGAACACATGAACAACATCTCCAGAACTGCTCTGACAGTCACTTCATGAGCATTTGACCTTGTCACATCACAAATACACATAACTGTAAAGGTACGTCAACCTGTCAAAATAAAAGTCAGTTTTTTAAGGTTTAATCACACAACATTTCTTTCATGTTATATTTTTAATAGTAAATCCCCTTTGTTTACCAAAAAGTTAAGTTTGCTTAATTTTTTATAATTAAAAGATAAATTAAATGAATGTTTTATGTGTTTAATGTTTAATGTGCATCTCAGAAAATGGTTTATTTTAAACCCCAACTGAATGGCACTTAAATTAACTTAATTCATCTGTCAACTTTATTGTCATTGTTCACAGTTCAAGTACAGACAGAGAAATAATGGGTAATAATTAAATGTTTATTTTTGATGTATGCATTGCATTTTGAAAAATGAAAAAATATTTTTTTTTCTAAAAAAGGAAACTTAGTTGTTCATTGTAAGAGACCCAGGAGTCTTATTTTATCTTGCATAATTAATATTGCACTTTAATTAAGCAAAAACACATTTTATCCGATTACTCGATTAATCGATGAAATTTTTGGTAGAATACTCGATTACTAAAATATTCGATAGCTACAGCCCTAGTGCAAACCAAACGATCAATTTTCATAATTTTTGTGATTTCATTAATTTATGTACTTAATTTTTGTTTTCTTTTTGCCACTCACTAATAGACAGAGGTGGGTAGAGTACCCAAAAACTGTACTCAAGTAAAAGTAAAAGTACTTCTAGAAATATTTACTCAAGTAAAAGTAAAAGTACTAGTCTGAATAGTTACTTGAGTAAGAGTAAAAGAGTATCGGATAAAAAATCTACTCAAGTAGTTAGTTACTAGTTACTTTGGGTCATATATACTGAGCCTATTTTTATTTAGATATATAGATAAAATGTATGTAATGTATGTGTGCGTGTATAAATGTATATATTTCATCAGCCTTTACTCCAATTTATGTAATTTATTATAAAACCCTGTCTGTTTACTTAAGTAACAGATATAGGTGTCATGCCATAACATATTTTTAATACGACTGACTTTATATTAAATGTGAATTTAACATTGAAAGTTAATGTGATATAAAAACTGCTACTAATCTTTCATTGTTCAGAAAGAGAGCAAATAACATTTACATTATTAAAGATAATTTTCACTGACAGTCTAGATTTCAATCACTCTCAGAAACTCCCATTAAAATCACTGAAACTGTTAACACTGTGAAATCAATATCTTAATTAAAGATTCGTACACACATCTGCACTTTGTTGTTCCTGCGAGAGAATTCGCCAGAAAGAGGTATTCAGTCAGTGAGCGAGTGAAGGAAGCACCGGCATTTTAGCGATGACTCATCTGAACGCCTCTGATTGGCCAATGCTTTAATAAGCCCCAAAGAATCATGTGTGATTGGTTATAATGCGCAGTGCTGTAAAAACACATCTATCTCTGGCTCAGCGCCAGCAAGCGATCACAGATCTGAATTTAGCAGCTGATGATATGACTTGCTGAACGTACTCGCACCGGTATGATTGTATTAAAATTAATAAAATCTTAATCGGCTATTTTTTGTCTTTTGGAAGCTGCATTCAACTTGACTCCCCTCTGTTATAAGCCACACACGTACAACAAACTAATGTCACAGTGGTATCGTGTACTGTAATCGAATGTAGCCCAAGTTATTACCTGTTAAACAGTAGACAGCACACGCGGTGTTCATCTAATAAGGATCTCCATCGCTAGCAAATAATAACCTTTGCAGATTTCAATTCAGTGCAGTTCCAGCCACGTTTTCAACGCTGCTGATGTTAAACGTTACAACTTTGAGTGAACCACTTCAGAGACACTCAGCGCGTGCGGCAGGGAACTGAACGAATCATGAATCAATTCACTCGTTTGCCAATTGGTTTGATCAAGCCTTTGAACAGAATTGACTCAAAAGAATGAATCATTCGCGAATGGGCATCGCTCATTGTCCAGAGAAAAGTAGACGGCGCGATTGGAATAAACTGAAGCATTTATAACATTTATTGCATTAAGATAAAGTAACGAGAGGAGCTTCGCCCACAGTAACGAAGTAAAAGTACAGATTTTTCCCAAAAAATTTACTCAAGTAAGAGTATAAAGTACCCATCTTTAAATATACTCCAAAAAGTATTCGTTACCCCAAAAAATTACTCAAGTAAATGTAACGAAGTAAATGTAACTCGTTACTACCCACCTCTGCTAATAGATATAACATTAGTTGGCTCAACACTGGAGAGCTGCTTTATAGCAGAAAATCAAACTGCAATTCTAAATGAAAGCGACACTGACACTGTTCCTTCATGATTAATCTTGTAAAGCTGCTTGCCTAAAACCAGTCGTTTGCATAAAGCACTAAATAAAACGTATAAAGCACTAAATAAATGCACTATATATAACGTATGAAGCACTAAATAAATGCACTATATATAACGTATGAAGCAGTATATAAAACGTATAAAGCACTAAATAAATGCACTATATATAACGTATGAAGCAGTATATAAAATGTATAAAGCACTAAATAAATGCACTATATAAAACGTATAAAGCACTAAATAAATGCACTATATATAACGTATGAAGCAGTATATAAAACGTATAAAGCACTAAATAAATGCACTATATATAATGTATGAAGCACTAAATAAATCCACTATATAAAATGTATAAAGCACTAAATAAATGCACTATATATAACGTATGAAGCACTAAATAAATGCACTATATAAAATGTATAAAGCACTAAATAAATGCACTATATAAAACGTATAAAGCACTAAATAAATGCACTATATATAACGTATGAAGCACTAAATAAATCCACTATATAAAATGTATAAAGCACTAAATAAATGCACTATATATAACGTATGAAGCACTAAATAAATGCACTATATAAAATGTATAAAGCACTAAATAAATGCACTATATATAACGTATGAAGCACTAAATAAATGCACTATATAAAATGTATAAAGCACTAAATAAATGCACTATATAAAACGTATAAAGCACTAAATAAATGCACTATATAAAATATATAAAATACTAAATAAATGCACTTTATAAACGTATATAGAAATAAATAAATGCACTAAATATAACGTATGAAGCAGTATATAAAACGTATAAAGCACTAAATAAATGCACTATATAAAATGTATAAAGCACTAAATAAATGCACTATATATAACGTATGAAGCAGTATATAAAACGTATAAAGCACTAAATAAATGCACTATATAAAATGTATAAAGCACTAAATAAATTCACTATATAAAATGTATAAAGCACTAAATAAATGCACTATATAAAACGTATAAAGCACTAAATAAATGCACTATATATAACGTATGAAGCAGTATATAAAATGTATAAAGCACTAAATAAATGCACTATATAAAATGTATAAAGCACTAAATAAATGCAATATATAAAACGTATGAAGCAGTATATAAAACGTATAAAGCACTAAATAAATGCACTATATATAACGTATGAAGCAGTATATAAAATGTATAAAGCACTAAATAAATGCACTATATAAAATGTATAAAGCACTAAATAAATGCACTATATAAAACGTATAAAGCACTAAATAAATGCACTATATATAACGTATGAAGCAGTATATAAAACGTATAAAGCACTAAATAAATGCACTATATAAAATGTATAAAGCACTAAATAAATGCACTATATATAACGTATGAAGCAGTATATAAAATGTATAAAGCACTAAATAAATGCACTATATAAAACGTATAAAGCACTAAATAAATGCACTATATATAACGTATGAAGCAGTATATAAAACGTATAAAGCACTAAATAAATGCACTATATAAAATGTATAAAGCACTAAATAAATGCACTATATATAACGTATGAAGCAGTATATAAAACGTATAAAGCACTAAATAAATGCACTATATAAAATGTATAAAGCACTAAATAAATGCACTATATAAAATGTATAAAGCACTAAATAAATGCACTATATAAAACGTATAAAGCACTAAATAAATGCACTATATATAACGTATGAAGCAGTATATAAAATGTATAAAGCACTAAATAAATGCACTATATAAAACGTATAAAGCACTAAATAAATGCACTATATATAACGTATGAAGCACTATATAAAATGTATAAAGCACTAAATAAATGCACTATATAAAACGTATAAAGCACTAAATAAATGCACTATATATAACGTATGAAGCAGTATATAAAACGTATAAAGCACTAAATAAATGCACTATATATAACGTATGAAGCAGTATATAAAACGTATAAAGCACTAAATAAATGCACTATATAAAATATATAAAGCACTAAATTAATGCACTATATAAAATATATAAAGCACCAAACAAATGCACTATATAAAACGTATAAAGCACTAAATAAATGCACTATATAAAATATATAAAGCACTAAATAAATGCACTATATAAAACGTATAAAGCACTAAATAAATGCACTATATAAAACGTATAAAGCACTAAATAAATGCACTATATAAAACGTATAAAGCACTAAATAAATGCACTATATAAAATATTTAAAGCACTAAATAAATGCACTATATAAAACGTATAAAGCACTAAATAAATGCACTATATAAAACGTATAAAGCACTAGATAAATGCACTATATAAAACGTATAAAGCACTAAAGAAATGCACTATATAAAACCTATAAAGCACTATATAAAATGCACTATATAAAACCTATAAAGCACTATATAAAATGTATAAAGCACTATATAAAACGTAAAGTGCCGAATCGCAGAGCTGGTGCAAACATATCCACATCTCTACGATCAGATGCTTTCAAAACTGCTGTTTTCTTTTTACTTCTAAATGAATAACGACAAGAGACTTTGCCGTGAGTATATCAGAGCCTTTGGACATGACAGCATTTGTACTTTGTAGCTTTGTAAACCTCCCCCACACTGTCGTGGTTTGGCCTTGTTTACGTTGTATTTTACTTGGTCGCATCAGTACAGTCTTGCACTACAGCGCCACACTGGTCAAACCGTGTTACTGCAGGCCCTTACATTACATCATATGAGACGATTCAAATATCTGTCAACATTTCCTATTGTCGTTCATAACCTCTCTGTCTCCTTTCAGGTCCTTTCACAAGACCCCATCCAGCGATATGGCGGATAGTGTTCGGTGAGTGGATCAGACGCTTGTTTTTGAAGCCTAATAATAAACATGAATAGATGAGGAAAGGGCAGAGCTGAGGTCGTATCTGAGCGGTTGGGTTAGTAGGTTGGTGTGTTTCCTCTTTCTGAAGGCTGTGTTTGTGTGGCCATGCAGGATTGAGCGTGCTGTACTTCCTCTTCCTGGTTTTCATCATCTTCCTGAACTGGGAGCAGGTCAAGTCTCTCATGTTCTGGCTGGATCCCAATCTGCGCTACGCCAAACGGGAAGCCGACATCATGGTCAGTGACGAACCAGTTCTGTTGTCAAAGGAATAGATCACGAATGCATAGTGTTCAAAAAATATTCACCAATCTGATTTTTAGATTTTATTAGTAAAACTAAAACCATACAATTCTGAGTTGACACAATAAACATGAACTGAAATACAATATTTTTTTAAAATGTAACTTTTTTCAACTACTTGCCAAGGAAACATTTTCATATTTTCTAAATTTAACTTGATATACTAAAATAACTAATATTTTAGATCTAAATAAATAAAAAAGACAAAATTATTTAAGCTTTAATTACATTAAAATGATTTGTCAATGCATTTTTAATTTAAAAAATATTTTATTAAATTAAAATTCAAAACAGACCGTCATTGTTAAAAATTAAGGTTTTTGAATTTAAATAATTAGTCGTTTTTTCATTCTAGCGTTGAAAATATAATAAAATATCTTTATAATTTAGTATTTAACAAAATAATAATGTAATAAAATACATGCTTTTTAAAATTTAATCAAACTATTTGATTTTTAAAATTGAATACAGAATCCAGTAAAATATGGAATGATTTTAGACTAAAATTGGACAAATTGAAAAAAAAAAAAAAAAGTTGGTTAAATGCTTTTTGATTTTTTTTTTTTTTTTTTATAAAAAATTTATCCAAAACAGTATCCAGAATAATACATTTAAGTTTAAATGTAAGTAATTAAAAAATTTTGAATTTTGGACGAATTGAGAACATAAAATGTTAACTTATTTGAATTCAGCTGGTTGCCAAGGCATCATTTCTGATCCTCATTTAATTTACTTGGATGTTTTAAAATGACAAACTGAAATAACAATTAATAAATACAATATTGAAATAATAAAAAAAGAAAAACATTTTAAGATTTTTTTTTCTTAAATTGAAAACTGAAAATATACAAATACTGTAAAAACTTTACTAGTATCTCAATAATACTAAAATAACACACACAATCTCACAGTCTCAAAGAGATGCATGTTGTTACACCCAGAATAGCAACTTGAGCGCGTGTTAAACCGTTACCGCGGTGATGATTGACAGGAGTATGCTGTGAACTGTCATGTGATCACCTGGGAGCGAATCCTCAGCCACTTCGACATCTTCGCCTTCAGTCACTTCTGGGGCTGGGGCATGAAAGCTCTGCTGATCCGCAGCTATGGCCTGTGCTGGACCATCAGCATCACCTGGGAGCTGACCGAGGTACAGAACTCACTCTCACAGAGATTCATAGAAGAATACATCATCATGTATACCAGGAAATAAAAGGAATTGTTACATTTCAAAATGATTACATTTAAAAAGATTAAACAAATTGTTTTCAACATTATTCATTCAATTAATCTGTAATACATTTGTATTAAAGCACAGAATACAGAAATAGTATACATAGAATTAATTGAAATAAAATAACTGTTAATGGAAATTAATATTAAAAGTTATAATTATTTTACTTCAACTAGTTGCCAAGGAAGCATTTCTCATTTTTATTTAGTTTAACTTAATGTACTAAAATAGAAATAAAACCTGAAACTGAACTGAAATTAAATACAATAATATAAAGAACAATATGGAGTTATTAAAAAACGACAAAAACGCAACAAAGTAATTACACCTTTGATCAAACCATTTATTTTTTAGATTGATTAAATATTAAAACCAACAGCACAGAATAAAAAAAAGCAAAAATATAAATAAAAAATAAAGCTCCTTTCATTTTCTAATTTTTATTAAGTTTAGCTTGCAGTACTAAAATTGCTAAAACTGAAATAAAAAATTTATAAAAACTATATAGACGCAATAAAAAAGGAATAAACGCAACAAAAAAATTAAATATTTAATTATATATATATATATATATATATATATATATATATATATATATATATATATATAAAATATTTTATAAAATGTATTTATATAAAACTATTTTTTTTCCAAATTAAATAAGAAATGAAAACCGACAACATATGGCGAGGGTGTATCAGTAATAAAGCAATTTTTTAAGGGTGAATTTAAAAAAAAACATTTATAAAATATTGTATTAAAATATTATAAAATATTAATTTAATACCAATTTTACAATGTAATATTTAATAAAAACATGCTTTTTAAAATTAAATCAAACAATTAGATTCTTTTTTAAATAATAGTTATATTAAAACCAACAACACAGAATCTCTTTAAAAAAAAAATATATATATATATATATAAATTTTTTTTTTTTTTTTTTTTAATAAATAAAGCACCTTTCATTGGGCCATACTATTGCTGAAATTTTAATAATGTTAAAATCGGAAATTTGGGATAAAATAACATTTTATCCTGTTCAGCAACTGGCTCCAAATAATTGCTCTCATTTTAGTTTTGGTTCAAAATCCAGTTTTGCAATCCCAGAATGCATTGTGAAATGCTCAGTAAATAACTAACAAATAACAAAACAAAAAAACACACATTTAAAAAGTAGGATTGAAGTCAGAGTTGGTCAATATTTCTCACTTCAGCCTTCATCGCAGATGTGTTTTGATATAGTAAGCCTGTCTCCAAATTGTTCAGAAAATTGTTCTAAAGTTATTAAAACTACTTAAGCTAACTTTTCTGAAAAACAGCTTGACTTTGTTGGTTCGAAACATGCTAATGGCCGAGCAATCTCTCCATGCAGCTGTTCTTCATGCATCTTCTTCCGAACTTCGCGGAGTGCTGGTGGGATCAGGTCATCCTGGATATCCTGCTGTGTAACGGAGGAGGGATCTGGCTGGGAATGACCGTCTGCTGCTTCCTGGAGATGCGCACGTATCACTGGGCCAGCATCAAGTAAGAAACCCCTCAAACACTGCCTTCTGAGAGCGTCTGCCAGAGACTGAACCAGTGTGTTTGTGCTGCACAGAGACATCCACAGCACCACGGGGAAGATCAAGCGTGCCGCTCTACAGTTCACGCCGGCCAGCTGGACATACGTGCGCTGGCTCGACCCCAAATCCTCCTTACAGAGAGTGATGGGAGTCTATCTGTTCATGATCATCTGGCAGGTCAGTCCTTCTCTAGCAGCCAATGAAACATGCATGAAATAACCCCATATAGCATGCATGAATCACCTCGTAGAAGATCTATACAGGTGGAGCTGGGGAAGGTGGAGGGTTTCTGAAGCTAGCTGCACTGCTACAGCAAGCTCTAGTCATGAATGTTGAGCTGCGAGCTCATTGGCTACCAATACAGGAGAGAACCAATCAGCTGTGCCATGTGATGATGATGTCATTAGCAGACCTATCGGACTGCTCCATCTAGAGTTTCATGCCAGAGCTCTGTATTTAAAGTTTTATTAGAGTTTACTAAATCTAGAAAAATTTAAACGGAGATCACGTAATTTTGGATTAAATTAATAATTGTATTTTATAGTGGGATTTTATTGATTTATAATGAGTGACCTATATGTAATTAATCAAATTATCGCTCTCAATTTAGTTTAGCATTTAGTTATGATAGTTTAGCAATACCAGAACACACCGTTAAAAAAACAGAAGAATAACTAAAGAAGCAGATAATAAATATTAATAATTTTCTAATTCATTTTGTCTTTCATCTTATTCTGTCTGAAATATTGATCAATATATTTAATTAAATACTAATTTATCTGTATTTCTAATTTCATCCTTTTTTTTTAGTCTTTCTCAAAATGAGATATTTTTATATTTATTGTCCCTAAATGACATGGTGAGAAATATTAATAATTTAATATTAATATTTTTTTTATTCTTTATTCTTTTTTTCTTTCATCTTTTTTTTTAGTCTGAAATATTGATCAATATATTTAATTAAATACTAATTTATCAGTATTTCTCATTTTGTCTTTCATCATTCTTTGAGTCTTTCTCCAAATTATATACTGAGAAGTATTGATAAATATATTTAATTATATTACAATTTATCGATAATTCTCGGTTAATCTTTCTTTTTTTTTTAGTCTTTCTCAAAATTATATTTTTTTTCTATTTATTTCCAAACTACATGCTGAAAAATATTGATAAATATAATCAAATACCAATTTATCTATATTTTTGCTTAATCTTTTAATTCTTTTAGTCTTTCTTAAGATTATATATTTATTTTATATCTTATTTTATGTCCAAACTACATGGTGTGAAATATTGATAAATATAATCAATAACAGTTTATAAATATTTTTCACTGTTTTTTCTACAAATTATAGTGTGATTTTAAATAAAATTAATTAGGTCTTTATTAGTCTTATTAGATTTTTTTTTATTGTCTGCATAAAGATAAGTAAAGTTTTCCTGAGAGACCGAAGCTCCGCCCCCAAGCCGTTTCCACGGCGATGAAATTCTGTATTGTGTAGAGGAGGCCGCACTCTTCTCTTCGCTCCCTACTGAGGGCCCTTTAAAGTGTAATTAAATGTCTTTGAGATGCGAATCGTAGGAGGAGTAGAGCCTTCATTTCCACTTCACAGACTCTGCTTTGGGTGTGCTGGGAATCTCAAATGCTTTTTTTCTGTTTGCCTTATTTTAAGTAGGTCAGGTTATAAAAACAGAACGACAGCATTTAATACTTGTATGATTTGCAAAATATGACCTTTTTATATTTGATTTTCTGAATCGCATTCGCAACTGCTTGATTGTTTACATGGTTGCAAAATGTGAACTATATTATGCAACTATTATTTATTTATTCGTTTATTTAACTAATGTGTATATGTTAGTTTAAATTAAAATCAGTTTGAATAATTTCAAAAACATTTTTTGTTACTTGAAATTAAAATAATTGTTAACTTCTGTTGAAATATAAAAAACGTTTATTTATTTTTTTCAGATGGTACGTTAAAGCAACAATTGCCTTTTTTGACTTTGATGTACTAAAAAAACTCAAATTGGAATAAAAATATAAAAACATATTTGGAAAAACTAATAAAAATGGAAAACAAAAACAACTAAAGTACTAAAACTTTAACTAAAAATTGTCTTGAAAGGAGAAAAAATAAGATCTAATTTAGAATGTTGACATTAATAGTTTTTAAATGATACTAAAGTAACACTGGTTGAAATTGTAATAAATGATTTAAATTGTTACAGTTTTTTTAAGTTAAGTTTAATCAAAGCATTAAAACAGAATATTAACAGATGAATTCCTTTCTGCGTAAAACTTGATCAGATCTCTGTTTTGTCCCTTTGGCTTTGCTTGATTGGTTTATTGTTGTCTGACTCAAGCTGACGGAGCTGAACACCTTCTTCCTGAAGCACATCTTTGTGTTCCCAGCATGCCACGCTCTCAGCTGGTGTCGGATTCTGTTCATTGGGATCATCACGGCTCCTACAGTACGGTACGTGATGTGCTTTAGAGGAAAACAGGCAAAAATTTTAGATGGAACTTGATTTTTATTCACTGGAAATGATAAAAATTGCAAAAAAAATGAAATTTGAAAATGAAAATTTTATATAAAAACAGAAAAATAAAAATGTAATGCCCACAAAAGAATGCAATTAAAATTGATTAAAAAAACTATTTAAAAATGAATAAAATTAAAATGATACTAATATAAAAACAATCAAATAAAAACAATGCCTGCACACCTGAATAATTAATTAAATCAGAATGTAAAATTAAATTGGATTAAAAATGTAACATAAAAATGGTTAAAATTAAAATAAATAATATTAATGTGAAAACAATCCAATAAAAATGTAAGCGGAGTAATTTTTATATGAAAACACACCTTGACATAAAATCATAAAAAAGTGAAATTAAAATGGATTAAAAACGTAATGTAAAATTAACAACAAATTAAAATAAATGATATTAATATAAAAACAATTCAAAAAAGAATCTAATGCCTGCACAAATTAAACATTAATTAAATCATAAAAATCTAGAATTAAAATTGATAAGTAAATTGATAAAATTGAAATAAATAAGTGAAAAAACAATTACATTTAAATGTAATCAGAATAATTTATAGTTGCGTTGGAAAGTACAATATAAACTAGGAAAAATGTATTAAAAAATGTGTATATATATATATGTAATGAATTAAACCTTAGTATTCATCCGGAAGAGGGAGGCGGGAACCGGCGGACAATCATATGAAACTTTAATAATCACAAATAAACACAAAACAGCGCATCAGCCCCTCACAGACGACTGATGTGCTCAAAATAAAACCAGAACCTAAACTAAAAGCCCAGGCCTGGTCCTCTCTCGTCCTTCACTGTCATCGCTCCAGTTTTATATCCTTCCATCTCCTACGTGGGACTCGAGACCGGCGGTGGGCCGCAGGTGCCACTGATTTCCCAATCACTGCCGGCCTCACTCGTGTTCCCACGTCCCTCGGCCCCGCCCCACTCGCCACAATATATATATATATATATATATAGAGAGAGAGAGAGAGAGAGAGAGATTGTAATCATATATAAATAAAATATAATAATATTAATAACAAAAAATTTAGATATTTTTGTGGTGATGTAAATTTGAGCAGTGTGCAGGATTTATATGCATTTTTTTTAAATGTCAAAATAAAACATATTCTTTGTTTACTTGTATGTCATGTGAGCATTAAATAATATCAGAGAAATTAAACGTGTTAAATTATTGAAATGTTTGGGGGTCTCTTGGGGTCTTTATTTTTCTAAATGTGAAATAAGATGTGTTGGAGGATGATTGATGAGCGTGTTCCTCTGCAGGCAGTATTACGCCTATCTGACGGATACACAGTGCAAACGGGTCGGGACTCAGTGCTGGGTGTTCGGGTGAGTCTACAGCAGCTGAAGTCACAGAGAAGGGTAATCTGGAGCGTGTTTCCAGTCATGCATGTGTTTGAGGTCATGCATGTGCTGCCGCAGGTCAAACGCTGAACCACAAACCCTCATGAACGCTGGTGATTCCCTGCTGCGCGCCGCTGGGCTTCACTGCTGGATGGTCATTCGCTTCATCTCAGATATGACCTAGATGTAGTGCAGAGCGAGTTATCTCGTGCCAGACATCTAGGTTAAATCATCTAGACTTTACCTAACATCCTCTGGCTCTATGTTGCACAATTAACCTCCACTAGAACACAAAGCTGCACGATGTGTAGAAGTAGAAATCGATATTGTTAAATGCGATTGTCAAATCACACTGTCTGTGATTTAATTACTTAATTTAATTTAATTAATTATGTGTGTGTGTGTCAAAATAAAACACTTTTTAGTTTACCTGCATGTCATTTGACCATTGACCAAAATCAGACAAATGTAAACATGCAAATGTGTTGTTAAATATATCAAAATATTAACTTAACCCTTGTGGATTGTTCAAATTCACTACCCTTTCGGGATGTTCGTAGATGAAAACATACGCTCAATTAAACTGTTCATTTAAAATGTTCAAACTGCTCAATTAAATTTTTTTTTTCTTTTTTTTTTTTTTTTTGCATAAATCTGTTAATCAACTTCAGTCTTGATCAAAACTACCAAATGTTTTTAAAAAAATCCAAGATTTTAACTCTTTAATTGCCAAGTTCATAAATGATGTCACTGATTTGGGGGGGAAAAACACACAAAATAACTTATTTTCAATTTAAAAGTAATTGTGGCTGGAATTTTTTTTACTTTTTATCACAGTCTTGGGCATGTCAAAGATTAGTAGCAACATTGGCTTTGATGCATTTTTAGTTTTTGTGCAGCATTAGATTTAATTTTTTTCTCCCTAATTTGTTGTTGGTGGCTGTTTTTGCCCCATTGACTTCCATTATAGCGACATTTTTTGATTGCAAAGCCATGACACCATATAATCATATAATCAATCAAGGCCTGTGCAAAAAAAGGCTTAGTTTCTGACTTGTATGTGAAGCTATAACAGCATATTATATTGAGTGTGTATGTGTGTGTGTGTGTGTGTGAGAAAGAGAGAGAGAGTGTGTGTGAGAGAGACCTTTGCGCACTTACCTTGATGTATTTCAGAAAATCACAATGTACACCTCAGCTCTCAGAACTACATGGAGTAAACAAAAGTGTATTTATACACCTGCTGTCTTTTAATGGAGGTGAAAGTATTCAGTTGCTAAGAGATGACGTAAGAAGCGCTGTTTCCGGGTCCAGGCCTCAACTTGCTTCACTTGAGAATATGACCTCAGCAGCCGTTTATGAGCACTATTTTATTCATATTGATAATTTAAGCTAAATGCTTTCAAGCTTACGATATACACTACAGTCTCCGTGCTCACAGTGTCCCAAACACAAATAATTTTTATATTTTTTTTTTATATTTATATTTTCATTGTCTGGCTATCTGGGACGGTATGGAGTTAAAGGTTAATGTTATAACTTTTTCACTAGTATTCTATCACAGTTTATATTAGCACCTTTTGTTGTTTTCTCGTGGCAACTGATAGAGCGTTTGGACACGGAAACGCTGCTACGTGACGTCAGACTTAACAAGCGAATAGACTAAACAAAAGCAAAGTACGTGGATTTAAACACTTGCATGCCATCGTGCTGGATATTTAATGGTGAGAAGAGCAGCAAGCAACACGAGAAAGGGCTTGACTTGTACCAAAGTTTTAGAAATGATTATGTAGCGTGACCCCTCCAGCGAGCTGGAGCTTATTTGAAGTTGGTATTGCATTTTGGTTCATAATACATTATGTTCATAAATTTGATGCAAAGTAGATTTTTTTACAGGATTTTAAGGTTTTAAACTGGCTTTACCATCAAGAAAAGACGAGAATTTCACATATAAGCCACCTGTGCTTTTCACCATCAAAAGGCAGCAGGTGCATAAACACACTTCTTTTTTTATTGTTTACTCCATGTAGTTCTGAGAGCATGAGGTGCATATTTGGATTTTTTCAGATACTGTACATCAAGGTAAGTGCACAAAGGTCTCTCTCGCACCCCCTCTTTCTCTCTCTCTCTCTCTCTCTCACACACACACACACACACTATAATTTGCTGTAATACTCCATATAACTCCATATACAAGCCAGAAACTAAGGGTTAATGGTCCCACCTAGTGATCAACTGTAAAAATATTTTTTTTTACCTCTTCCCAAAAGGGAAAACCACAAACAATCAACAATGCATGATTATATGGTGTCATGGCTTTGCAATCAAAAAATTTCATTATAATGGAAGTCAATGGGGCAAAAACAATGGGGAGAAAGAATTTAAATCTAATGCTGCACAAAAACTAACAATGCATCAAAGCCAATCTTGTTACTAATCTTTGACATGCCCAAGACTGTGATAAAAAGCAAAAAAATATCCAGTCCACATCACCTTTTATATTGAAAATATGTAATTTTGTGTGTTTTTTCCAAAATTAGTGACATCATTTATGAACTTGGTAATTAAAGAGTTAAAATCTTGGAATTTTTTTTTTACATTTGGTAGTTTTGATCAGGACTGAGGTTGATTTAATAGATTTATGCAAAAAAAAATTGAAAAAAATATTTATCTGATACATTTTTACAGCACTTTAATTTAGTGGATGTTTTCATCCCGAACATCCCGAAAGGGTAGTGAATTTGCCCACAGTGTACCGTTGAGTTTTTGAAAAATTTCAAAGCATTTTCCCAAAATATGGGTCAAAATAAGATTTGTCACCAAAAATCATTCCATTAGCTCAAACACAGAGAAAGTTGTGGCCAAAATAAGACTCAACTTTATCCCCTAGTGGACGAAAACGTCCCCAACAACGCATAAGGCTTAAGATCATCTAGACTTCATTTAACTTTCTTTGGCTTTAAGTTGCACAATTAATGTTCAGTAGAAAGGGTTGCGCAATATATTGGAATTAAATTGATATTGCATAGTGCGATTGTCAAATCACACAGTCACAAAATAAAAGCTTGATGGTTTAGAGTTTGAAAATGAAGAAATTAAGTATTTTTTACAGTAAATGATTTTGTTTATTTTACAATATTCTAATTTATTTAGTTTAATTTGCTTAATATTTTTGTTTAATAATAATCACGATAAAATCATGGTGATTATTATCTTATAGTATTTTATTATGTTATAGGCCTATGAAGCCCTGAAAGATTTCATCTTAAGAAAAAATTATAAATAAAAATCAGAGTAGAAAGTATTTTTTCAGCCTTTTTTAAATGACTTATTCTAAAGCTATTCAAGTCATCTGGTGAAATTTCATTAAAAAACTAAATATCGTCACTGTCATTGTTTTCCAAAACGAACTCTCTGTTTTCCTTCCTGAAGGGCGATCGCTTTCCTGGAGGCACTGGCCTGCGTTAAATTTGGACAGGACTTGTTTTCTAAGACGCAGGTTCTCTATGTGGTTTTGTGGCTCGTGTGTTTGGTGAGTTCCTGTTGTTTTTCTTCACTTTCAGTTAATCGAAATACAGTTTCGATTTCGGCCTTTATCCACCATAAAAGCCCAATTTCACATGCAAATCAGTCAAATCATAATGTGACTTTTGCAAAATGGGACGCAAATGCTTGATTTATTAAAGTTGATTAGATTCCAGGAGGATTTCCATGCGTGTGCTCAAAAAAACGCACAAGTAAAGTCAACCTTTAGCTTAAGGTGTACCTAAATGGTCAAAATGTGGCACTTGGTGATTATTATTCACATAAACCCTTGTCATTAAGTAATAAGTGAAAGTGAAAAAGTGAAAATGACGTGACATTCAGCCAAGTATGGTGACCCATACTCAGAATTTGTGCTCTGCATTTAACCCATCCGAAGTGCACACACACAGAGCAGTGAACACACACACACACTGTGAACACACACCCGGAGCAGTGGGCAGCCATTTATGCTGCGGCGCCCGGGGAGCAGTTGGGGGTTCGATGCCTTGCTCAAGGGCACCTAAGTCGTGGTATTGAAGGTGGAGAGAGCACTGTACATGCACTCCCCCCCACCCACAATTCCTGCCGGCCCGAGACTCGAACTCACAACCCTTCGATTGGGAGTCCGACTCTCTAACCATTAGGCCAAGACTTCCCCACGTAAACAGTCGTAAACACGTAAACAGTCGAGAATGAAAATACGTGTGCAACAGTAAGTTGGATCCGTGCAGCTCTTAAAGTGACAGCAGCCGGATATTTGTGTGCTTCATATTAATCAAATAATAAAAGAAAAAAAACTGCTCTCGACTGAAGGACTTTTGTAGCTTTAATAAGAAATAAAATAAGTAGCACTCATTCAGCACTACAGAGCTTTTCTTGGGAGGATATTGTTACTAAATAGTTGTTTTTTTGTGGAGCTGATGGTGTCTTTGTCTCTGAAGGCTTTCATCACGTTCCTGTGTCTGTATGGGATGGTGTGGTACGCAGAGAACTACGGGCCCCAAGAGAAGGTACGTCATCATTTACTCAATCACTCTTCCTGATCCGTTCTTTTCGTCAGCCATTTTTTAACTAGTCTTTTGGTGCGTTCACACTAGGGCTGCATGATATTGGGAAAAAATTACATTGCGATATTTTATTTTTCTGCGATATATATTGCGATATGAAATCAATTAAAAATTTTTCTTACAAACAAAAATGGGGTGAGCACACGTACACTCTCATTTTAAATGATTTAAACATTGACACCATCGTGTCATTTGATTAATATGTGCGAGGGAGAGAGAGCAAGATTCGTGTTGTTTGTTCGTGATAGATTTCTCTATCTCTCTCTCGCTTTCTCTCTCTCTCTCTCGCTTCTCTCTCTCTCTCTCTCTCTCTCTCTCTCTCTCTCTCTCTCTCTCTCTCGCGCGCTCTCTCTCTCTCTCTCTCTCTCTCTCGCGCTCTCTCTCTCTCTCTCTCTCTCTCTCTCGCGCGCTCTCTCGCGCGCTCTCTCTCTCTCTCTCTCGCGCGCTCTCTCGCGCGCTCTCTCTCTCTCTCTGCGCGCGCTCTCTCTCTCTCTCTCTCTCTCTCTCGCGCTCTCTCTCTCTCTCTCTCTCTCGCGCTCTCTCTCTCGCGCTCTCTCTCTCTCTCTCTCTCTCTCTCTCTCTCTCTCTCTCTCTCTCTCTCTCTCTCTCTCTCTCTCTCTCTCTCTCTCTCTCTCTCTCTCTCTCTCTCTCTCTCTCTCTCTCTCTCTCGCGCGCGCTCTCTCTGGCCCATAAAGTTAATGAATAACGGATCAACTACGACAGGCTACATCGCACATCCTGCGATGTGACTATCGTGGATTCGTACATCACGATATCGATGCTTAAACGACACATTGTGCAGCCCTAGTTCACACAATACGCGAATGAAGCTTTAAACGTTGTCAGTGCAAAGACGTGAAAAGACATCCTGCAGCACGATTCACATGAATGAGGCGATGTGAATGACGCGATTTGCGTGAATGAGGCGGTGTTTGACGCGATTCGCGTGAACGAGGCGGTGTGAATGACGCGATTCGCATGAACGAGGCGGTGTGAATGACGAGATTCGTGTGAATGAAGTGGTATGAATGACGCGATTCGCGTGAATGAGGTGGTGTGAATGACGCGATTTGCGTGAATGATGCGGTGTGAATGACGCGATTCGTGTGAATGAGGCGGTGTGAATGACGAGATTCGCGTGAATGAGGCGGTGTGAATGACGCGATTCGCGTGAATGAGGCGGTGTGAATGACGTGATTCGCGTGAATGAGGGGGTGTGAATGACCCGATTCGCGTGAATGAAGCGGTGTGAATGACGCGATTTGCGTGAATGATGCGGTGTGAATGACGCGATTCGTGTGAATGACGATATTCGCGTGAATGACGATATTCGCGTGAATGAGGCGGTGTGAATGACGATATTCGCGTGAATGAGGCAGTGTGAATGACGCGATTCGCGTGAATGAGGCGGTGTGAATGACCCGATTCGCGTGAATTAAGCGGTGTGAATGACGCGATTCGCGTAAATGAGGTGGTGTGAATGACGCGATTAACGTGAATGAGGCGGTGTGAATGACCCGATTCGCGTGAATGAGTCGGTGTGAATGACGCGATTCGCGTGAATGAGGCGGTGTGAATGACGCGATTCGTGTGAATGAGGCAGTGTGATTGACGCGATTCGCGTGAATGAGGCGGTGTGAATGACCCGATTCGCGTGAATGTGAATTTAGTTACGAGGAGTGTCCGTGGGTGTCTGAATTGTGCTGGAGGCTGGTCGCTTCTTTCCATCCACAGAGTCCATTTGAAAACACTATTGCCGCTGCTTACTATAATGGCTGGCTCGCGTACGGTTGTAAGCCCATGATTAGCATTTTACTAGTATGATTAGCATGTTACTAGCCTGTTTCTAGCATGATTAGGATTTTACTAGCATGTTGTTAGCATGATTAACAAGTTACTAGCATGCTTCTAGCATGATTAGCATGTTACTAGCCTGTTTCTAGCATGATTAGGATTTTACTAGCATGTTGTTAGCATGATTAACAAGTTACTAGCATGCTTCTAGCATGATTAGCATGTTACTAGCATGTTGTTAACATGATTAGCAAGTAGCATGTTGCTAGCATGTTTCTTACATGCATTAATAGTAGATCAGTAAGGTGGCTTTCTCAAGTTTAAAAATTGTTGTCATTTCAGAAATGTATTTTCTACATTGCATTAGAAGTATTGCACTTTCACCAATAAACACAAATCAGAATATAATGTCATATCAGTAGAACTTATTTTACCTCCTCTAGCTTATCCATTTATTATAGGCTATTTATTATATAAATTAATATCAAAGACTTGCATATACTTTCTGTCTACATTATGAAAACTGAACACAAAATAGAAAATAACAGTAATTCCAGTAGTTCTAAATTGCAATGAAATTTCTCTATTAAAACAACTGCATTTATTCAGAACCCGAGACCCTGGTTATCATAGTTGAAACTGAAAATATAAAAATGATGTTTACAGTATCCTCACAGTGTTTGAGTCTGTCTAAGGGGTTTTGATATTGTGATATTGTGACTCTCTAGAGCTTCTCGGAGTTTGAGCACAGTATTTACATGGAGCCGGGCGATGCTGTGTCTGAATGCAGAGGTAAAGAAACATCACGGTTTGGTTATTAATGGTTCATTATGGGGATGAATCTAAGCTGTAGTGTTCTGACCTCTTGTGGTGATCTAGCAGAAGACAGACAGAAGCTAGTTCTAATACTCGACTGCTGTTTACTGCACACTGTATGCAGTGTATATCGCATTCCATTTTATTATTTTTTTTTAATGTATAAAATGTGCATAAGTCACATTGGAAATGGAAGATCAAGGTCGCCCAGGTAGTGTTTATTATGTTTTTTTGTTTTTTTTTTCATTTTATTAGATTTTTTTTATATTTTTTTATTTTCATTTTAAAGGTTTAGTGATTTTGTAGTTGTTTTTTGGCATTTTATTATATATATATAATATATATTAGGGGTGTAACGATTCACTCGTTTTCTCGATGCATCGATTACAAACCCTGTCGATTCATATGCATCGATCTTGAAACATGATGTTTGAATCGTGAATCGCCGATCTTGGACAGTAATCGATTCAAAATGCTAAGAATCGAATGAATCGCGATTTCTATAGTCACAGGATTGCGCTCGCGCTCCGTTCGTCTCTGACGCAACTGACGTGTGATCTATAGGACTCGTGGCCAGTAATGCTAACGTGAAGTAGTTTTACTTTTCTGTAGTTTGTCAATGGCTCTCTGCATCTTACCGACGGAGTTACCGGAGCCGTCGACAGCTGTATTTATTGCATGACGGAGCAGAAATGTAAGTGTCTAAATCATACGCACAGATCCATTGAATGATAAATGTGTTTAAACAATGCAGATGAACCGAATATACGAAGGAAACTTTTAAAATTAACCACAGCATTAACAACGACCTTGAAATAAAAGCGCGAGATTTATCTGATATGCATGAAAGTAGCGTTTGTTTCATTAGCAAACGTTTTCTCTCAGAATCATTCGCTGATGGAGAGGAAAAGTTAAATAGAGATGAAGACGTTTTCACACTGAAAGAGAAGCGATCTCGCTCTCATAGACGTGCCAGGCTATATCTGCAGCTAAACTGAATAAAAGCAGAATGAACTGATGAAACCCACAAACAATTTATGAATGACACAGTGCTAATTGACATTTATTACAGTACAGAAACTATAAAGTATATTTTCTACCTTATTCTGTGCAGAAAATTTAAATAATTGCTAATTAAATGTAGCCTAGTATATAAAACAATCATAAAATTGCCATTAGGAAAAAAATATATATTACAAATGATTGATTATTGTCCAGCAGTGTATTTGATTTATTACAGCTAATTAAAAGTAATTAAAAAAGAAGATAATTCCTTGTAAAAAAACAAAAAATAATAATAATTATAATTATTATTATTATTATTATATAATGATTGTATTTGACATTTCTGTCACTTCTGAAATTATGGCTACGCCCCTGGTGTGTCAAAATGTTAGCTTATACATAATACTCTTTAAGCTCTTTTTTAAAAACTTGGCTTACATACATTTTTACGTATGCCATGTCGCATCATTAAACTAGCATTTAACAATGGACAAAAGGTTTTTGTTTTTTTTCTAACCTATGGTTCTCTAACCATAAATGCTACTGTAATTTGCCCCCTGACTAAGCATTTAAAGAATTTAGTAGAAGCATTTAAATAATCCCGTGAATGCACTTAAAGAATGCAGAATCGAATCGTTATAATCGAATCGAATCGAATTTAATTGTGAATCGAATCGAATCGAATTGAATCGTTCTAAATTTGCAAAAATCGTTATTGAATCGAATCGAAAACCTATGAATCGTAATCGAATCGAATCGCTGCCTTGCCAAAGATTCACAGCCCTAATATATATATATATATATATATATATATATAAATATATATATATATATATATATATATATATATATATATATATATACATATATATATACATATATATAATCATATATATATGATTTTTTTATATCTTTTTATTTAAATTTGACAATTAAAATGTAAATTTTTATTAGATATAATTTTTTTTCATATTTTCCATTTTTCAGTTTAATTTGACAGTTTTAGCAATTTTATTGTTTTTTTGTCTTTTTTTTTTTAAATTGTAAATATTTTGAATAAGTTTTGCATTTTATTTTCATTTTAAAGGTTTATTAATTTAGTTTTTTGTCATTTTTTTATTAAAAAAATAATAATTTGAATTCATTTTTAATTTAATATGTTCATTTTAATTTTAGTTAAAGATTTAGTAGTTTATTTATTAATGCAAAAAATTGTCTTAATTTATTTCAGTTAATATATATTATAATTCTTTTTTTTTTAATGGTTTTTGTTATAGTTAACGATAATAGCCCTGGTATTCAATGCATAAACCATGCACAATACACACAGTATCCTGCAGAAACTCTAAACTGTCGTTATACAATCAGTAGCATGTCCAGTCATTTTACCCTATAGATATTTATTAGCATGCATGAATTATGCAACTTAAACATATGCACCAGTATTTTCTATCACATTGTAATGTATTTGTGCCGTAGGGGAGTTTGAGACGGACAGCACAACTTCCTCTTACACCAGGAAACGGAGGGACTCTGTAAATAACTCCAGCATCAACGGTGTGGAGAAATAAACCTGACTTTGACACTTCTGCACACGTGTGGCTCCTGTGAACGGACAGAGCTTCAGAAGACTGAGATTATGAAGGGTGAGACTGGCTCAGGTTTGGTGAGCGACCCTCAAAAAGGCAACACTGTGTTTAGTTAGTCGACTGACTTGACTTGTTAACTACAGAGACTGGTTAACCCGGTTAGATCCCAAGCGGTGCTGTGTGTCATGCTGTTTTCAGTCGCATGCCAGACTCGTAACTGTGCTCTAATTTATGTCACCAATGTTTTCAACGATGTATTTTACTGTATGCTGACGATTTCAGATCATCTTATCATATCATAATGTGTCTACAAACAATCATGTATTCTAAAGTCAACATGAAATCAGATTGCATGTTTTCTCTAAGATTTTTGAATGTTTCCTGCTCACCAATGCTGCATTTATCTGATCGAAAAACATGAAAAGTATGTGAGATAATATCACCATTTCAAACAGTATAGATCTTCTAATGTAATTTATTCTTGTGTTCAAAGCTGAAAAGGCCAAAAAACATTTCAGATTTGTATTATCAGTGTTGAAAATAGTCGTGCTGTGCAATATTTTTGTTGAAACGGTTTTCTTTTATAACATTATTAATGTCTTCACTGTCACTTCTGATCAACTGAATGCATCCTTGATGAATAAAAGTATTAGTTTCTATAAATAAACCCCAAATTTACCCCCAAACTTGGGTAGAATGGCGTTTCATGTTGACTTGGTTTTCTCCAGACTGAACGTGAAGCTGCGGTCCGGATGAATGCAGGTTTATGATGATGATGATGATGATGATGATGTCCTTGAAGCGCAGGATGTTTAATGTGTGTTCGCCGTTTCCAATCATTTCTTATGAAAGCTCATTTCAGCCACTGAATATAAATTCTTCACATCCTTTTAATCTCACAATTCTGACTTGTTTTTCAAGGAGATTCATGCAATTCTAAGAGGAATCTTAGCACAGGTTGCGAGACACAGACTTGCAAATGCAAGGAAAAAGTCGGACTTCCTTTTTTATTTTTTTTCTGCACAGTTCTGATTTTATCTCACATTTCTGACTTTTCCCTTGCAATTTGTTTCACATTTGACGTTTTAACATTTAAAATGTAATTACATTTTTTTTTTTAAATCTAAAATTTAATTTATTCAATCTCAAAAGTTTATATCTTTCAATTCTGATTTAGTCTCACATTTCAGTTTTTTTCCCCCGTTTATCTCTCCTTGCAATTTTTTTTATTTTCTCACTTTTCTGATTTTTTTTTTATCCCAAGTTTGACATTTTACATCAAAATTTAAATTAATTTACATGAGAAAAAAAAAATTAAATCTAAGTTGCATTCATCTCCAAAGTTTATATATTTAAATTCTGACTAGTCTCACAATTATTTTTTTTTCTCTTCCTCACATTTCTGACTTTTGGTCACCGTTTGGATTTTTAGGACGTCTTGCATTTGCACAGTTCGAAATTGAATCCAGCAAACAGAAACCATAAACAACATTACTTCATCACAAAATATAATGCATGTCAGACTCCGAATCCAGAGAAAAGCATCAGAATTTTGAGATGAAAAAGTTGTATTATGTGTGTGGGATTAATGTGATCATTACAGGACCCTCACATCAGTGGTCAAGCCTTTACAGACTGCATGCATGCTTTAATAACTCGTACCTGTGACCTGCATTACTGTGCGTTATGTTTAATTGCAGGTTTTGTTTCTGTATTAATGATGTGAGGCTTCATATCCATTTGCCAAACTCTTGTGTGTTTGTACCGCCACTGTGAAACATTTCAATGCCTTTCTGTCCTGGTTCTTGTCTTTCAGTGATATTAAACATATAGTTTTCTGTGAAGAAATAGCATAACGTGACTGAACTCTGCAACTTTTCATTATATGATGTTTGTTTGCTCACAATTTACATGCAACTATTTGGAATGTACCTGACTTTTACGATTAAACTTCATCTGTATCTTGTGATTTTTGTGTTTTCCTGTTTCTGCCTTTTATTAAACAACACAATAAATAGAAAAGGCATTTGTTCGTTTGCTCAAAAACAAAAAATATTGCAGCCAGATCATCAACGATGACGTTTAATATACAGTTGTATGAAGATTAGTATTATTATTATTAAATGTATATTTATAGAATGTCATATAATAATCCAATTAAATCATAAAATATATATTTTATAATGTAAAAATATTTTATAAGTGATATTATATTAATTATACAATGATCGTTATTTATTATTAATAAAATATTGTAAATCTTTCTATAATAAATGATTGAATTAATAATATAATAATTTATATAATATTTCATAACTATATTATTATATAATATATTCACACATTTCCATTTTTTTATTTTACAGTAGTACAACCATAATTTGTATATTTATAAAATATCTATTTGATAAAAATGATTATGTTATGTTAATTATACAATGATAGTTATTTATTATTAATAAAATATTGTAAATATTTTTTATTTGTATGGTTAATAGCAATCTTTTAGATTTTAACTGCTATTATATGATTCTCACTTTTGTAATGTTTCATATTAATATTTTATTTTTTTATACAATTTTATGAATATAGTGAATGATGTCGCAGTGAATATGAAGACTATTTTCTTTATGCAAAATATGAAATTCTCGCAGTTAATATTACTAATTAAAATAATAGTATAGATCTAATTGCTATTACAGAATTGTAATAAATGTACAGACAGTTTTCTTTATGCAAAATATTAAATTCTCACTTTTGTAATGCTTATTATTACTAATAATAATATTATAGATTTGAATTGCTTTTATACAAGTTTATGATTATAGTGAATATAGATTTTATATACCACTTTTGTAATGTTTATAAATTATTTTTATTATTATAAATAATAATAATAATATAGATTTGAATTGCTTTAATACAATTATATATTTGTAGTGAATAATATATAGAATTTTCATGCCAAAAAAAAAAATCCCAGTTTTGCTATGTTTATTTAATAATTATATGGATGTGAATTGCTTTAATGCAATTTTATGATTATAGTGAATCATAATAAATAGTCACATTATATTGTATATAATTTTTAAGCAAATTATAATGTCTCCTGTTTTTTCTCTCTCTTAATTTTACAGTGAATTTGAATCCAGACATTTCTTCTTCATGTGATTCAAGTTCTTTGACTTCAAATCCCTATTAAAGTTTTTTCTTAATCCGTATATTTTTATTAGCTGTAATTGTGACATTAAATCATCTTCATTATAGATTATATGGATTAAAAGGTAATTAAATATATCTAGATTTGCAAGTGCATGTGCATGACTTTAGAAAAAGTTGAATGCTTTATATATATATAAACACCTGTCCAAATATAATGTGATTCTCCGTCTCACCACACGAGGGCAGCACAGACTCTCTCTTCATGATTATCCAGTCACGTGATCATGTTTTATCCAGCAGTCTGCTGTCTAAAGCTCTCCCTCATCCCTTCAACCCTGTTTTGACACTCATTAGGCCAGCATTTATTTATATAAAGCACAACTTGTCCGAAACACTCTGCTTAAAGTGTCTCTCATTATGTCTTGTAAGAATCCTCATCTGAATCTCACTAGTGACATTAATTCAGTTTAAATCAAACACATAAAAACTATTTGCTAAAGAAAAATGTTTTGACTTAACAAGTCTAAAATGTTATATAGCCATTATGTAAAAGTAATAAAATATTTTCCTTGCACATTATTATAATTTTTTTTAACAACCCTAAACAAATTATTGAGTTAAAATATGAATAATTTTTTCTTATAAAATATTAAATTACATCAATTATAATGATATAAAGTAGTGTTTTGACACTTTTGTGTAAGTTTTGTCAGGGTTATCATCATTCATTAAATCTAAAACTATTATTCATATTATATATATATATATATGAAAACAATGTTTCGAATTTTCATCTAATTTAATTTGAAGAGTTAAAATTACTACCTGGAAATAAATAAAACCTGAACTAAAAATAAATTAAACACAAATATACATATATATATATATATATATATATATATATATATATATATATATATTTAAGATAAGATAAAAGCACAAAATTGTTTACTAAAATTAAAATAAAAATTAAGTTGAAATTTTAATGAAAACAAAATATTAAAACAAAAGCTAATTCAAAGTTTTATTTAAAATTATACTTTGTAGTATTGTATGTAAAAGGGCAGCTCTGATTTTGATTGTACAAAACATCTGATTTTGTGTTTAGTGAAGAACGAAGAAAATAATCCGAGGAATGTCATCACATGAGTTTTTGTGCTAATTATTCCTTTAAAAGCGCTGAATCTGCTGCATGGCCTGTGTGAAGTCACAGTGAAGAGCATGTGTTGGTTTGTGGACCGGGCTCAGAGCAAGGGGCGTGGCACCAGTGACGTCAGCAGCAGCTCGGCCAATCACAGACTGAGCACTGATCTCCTTCACACGCAGCCGCACGCTGCTGTAAGTCAACACACGCATGTCGCATACTAGTCTCGTGAAACTGTCGATTAGCACAGAAAATGGACATTGGAATTTTTTTTAACCTGTCCATTATGATGTATATATTTTTTACATTTGATTTAAATCTAAAACATTGCATTACAGTAAAAAGTAATAAAATATTTTTCTTACACCTTGAATATATGTGTTTTCATATCTTAATCATTATTGACAAAGCTGTTCAACATATTTTAATTAAAACTATAACATTTTATATAATTACTATAATGTATATATTTTATATAAAGTTATATATATGTGTGTGTGTGTGTGTGTGTGTGTGTGTGTGTATGTGTATGTTTTTTAACTTTGACATTAATATTAATAAAAGATACTGCAAATTCATTTTTCAAGAACAAAGAACTTTAATAATGTTTATATATATATATATATATATATATTTTTTTTTTTTTTTTTTTATTATTTTTTTTTTTTAATTTGTAAAACATTTGAATATATAATACTATTATAAAACATACATAAATAATAATAAGTTGTACTACAAAATACCTTCTCAAAGAATAATTTTCACCCCAAAAAAATTTGTGGAGAATTTTTGCATTATTATTGCAGTAATTGACAAGTAACTGAAAGCATCCCAAGCATAATTCCTTGGTATTATCTCGAAAATAACTTTAATATTTCTTCTCGGAAACAAATTCATTGCATTCATTTACAAACAGGACAGTTACATTTCTGCATTGCATCCCTTTTAAAATGTATAATGCTGCCTCATTATCGTCATCATCTCAGCATCATTGGATCCCACATCACCCTCATGTGCATGAATCCCTCAGCTTGTGTTTAACTCACTACTGCAGCACTTCACATATCACACTGCTAGTTACCAAGCAAATTAACTATCACCGCTTTAGTGCTTTTATATTCAGTAAAGGTGTCTGCACTGGAAGATTTTTGATGCACAAGAAGCTAATCCAGCCACTGTGTTTTATGAAATAAAATCATTTTACTTACAAGTATGATATGTGTTTAGTGATTACTATGAATTCATTGATTATATGCACCATCCATGCACCACTTTGAATACACTATGGGGTTTAACGGTACACAAATATGTTTTTTATTAAACAGTGGTTTACTGAACAAATGGCTCTTTCTTTAAACATTTCTGAGGGATAAACATCTACCTCAGATTCTGCTCTAAACCATAGGGTTACAATTAACAACTGTGCACAATCTTAAATTATTATTTATTATATATAATAATCAACACTGTATGCAAACATGCTAATTTCACATAATGCATTTTTTTTATGCAAATTTCTATTTGCTGGTGAAACATGATCATTTAAACAGTGGCTGTCATAACATGTTTCATAACAAATTTATTAAACATACATTAAGTAATTATAGGGAATGTAAATTATAATGAGTATATAGTGGAAATGCTCTTTTCTAGACTTTATTGCTTTAATGAACTAACGAGCTGTGGAACTGATGACTACCTGAGGTTAATGAAGGAGATTTTGTTTACAAGCTCTTTTATTGCCTTCTTTCCACAGTTGAAACACTAATTGAGTGATTACAGTTGGCACGAGATGTTCATTCATGTTTATTTTATTGTTTAAACTAGTAGTAAAGAAGAAGGGATGATCTGTCGCGCCACATCAAAGAGCGTTAAAACTGCACTTATTGTTTGAACTTCCTGAAAAAATGGACATAACTTGAAGATGAGACTTTGTTTCAGCAATATGTATAACTGGAAGTTTCCAATGAAGTAACGTGCATGCTGTGGTTAAACCAATGCTGTTTTTGTTCTTTACACATGTGTACCGAACCGAAAGACCTGTACCGAAAATATTCGGTACAACTATGTGTACAGTTACACTCTTAGTATGCACTATAGGTGCAACAATTGCCAGATTAAAGGAGCATTGCGTAGGTTCTGAAATTTCTAACGGTTACTGACACCAGTGGCCGTTAGAGGAACTGCAGCCAGTCTCAAGCTCGTTAATATTTACCTGAAGAACTGTTGATCTCATAAGAAGTGAATACTATTGCTGTCAATGGAGACGGTAAAATGAAAAACCAAGACCTTACTTAAAAGAAAACACAGCTGCTCTCATTGACAAGGAGCTGTACATGAATTGTATGAACATAGTATTTAGAATATTTTAAAATGTACAGTATTATATTTATATTGCATTTCTGCAGATGTTGGAGGATACAGAACGTTTGCAAACGCTTTTGTGTGTTTTCCTTCTTTCTGTGTCATTTATTGGTTGTTTTTCATTTGATTTGAGAGGCTTGCTCATGAATCTTTGGGTGAACTACTAATTTATCATGTTATAGTTAATCTAATCATTGTACTTGAGAATAAACAATGTTTATTTGCAGTTTTTTTTAATACGTTTAAAGACTTCAAAGACATTTCACTGATAATCTTCAACCACAATGTGGTTTCACTAGAAAAAATGCACTCCCTGAATTCAGTTCTCAGATTTAGACAGATTCAGTGGAATTTTTTTTAAAGTAAAAACATTTTAATACATTTTATGCAGTAATAAACAAGATATAAACACTGCAAAATGTTTTGCAACATCCTCAAATGACAGACAAGTAATTGCACAAAAACTATAATTATTATAAATAATAAACAACACAAATATCCCAAGCAGTCAGTCAAGTTTACATTATTTAGTAAACTGATTTACACTTTAATAATAATAATAATCTAATTAATTAAAATCATGAAGCTTATCATTTTCACATCGATTTATTAAAAGTTTAACAAAAAAAAATACATGTTTAGGGCTTTTAAATGTTTAGGGGTTTTAAATTGTTTTAATTTTTCTCACCGTATCATTAATATTTTTTATTGTTACCAAATTCTATATTTTAGCATGTCTAATTATTTGAATGCATAAAATAACTCATTCTTTTTTTTTTCTTAAAGAAGCCTTATGATCTTTTTTCCCCTCAGAAATTCTGTGTTGTGTATTTACATTTTTCTGGTTATCAAATGAGGGCATGAAACCTTAATTTCATTTATCATTTAGTCAGTATACATTTGTATTAATTTTTTTAATATGGGGGGTATTATAGAAACAAAAATGATTTTTATTTAGCAAGGATACTTGAAATTAATCAAAAGTCATTTATAAAGTAAAGACATTTATAATGTTACAAAAGTAAAAAAAATAACAATATGCTGATACAAGTGTGTGCGTGTGTGTGCACATATATGTATATACAGTGCATTAAATCATTGCTTTAGTATATAATCTGAACCGGCAACAGGAACCAAAAATATTCTGGCATTTAAACTGATAAAATTAATAATTGATCACGTGAGCGTGTGTAAGCAATAAGGTCAACCATTGAGGGAAAGTGGACATGATTCTAAATATGGGCGTGGTTAAACCGGACAGTGGGCGTGACGTTCATGTATGTGGGCGTGGTTTGCGTCCACGTGTGAGCGAGAGCCTCCAAAACCGAGCGGCTTGTTGAGTTTTGTCGCCTGACAGACGCGCTCGTTCACTGCGGTTCTTTCTACCTCATATCAAATCACCCGTGCTCTGTTCCTGCTGCTGAAACTTTGACCCTGTTTGAGTCGTCGTGAGGATGCACAGCTCTCAGAAGGACACCACATACACCAAGATCTTCGTCGGAGGTCTTCCGTATCACACCACCGACTCCAGCCTCAGGAAATACTTCGAGGTGTTTGGAGAAATCGAGGAAGCTGTTGTCATTACTGACAGACAAACAGGGAAATCCAGAGGCTATGGATTTGTAAGCTATCTATCTATCTATCTATCTATCTATCTATCTATCTATCTATCTATCTATCTATCTATCTATCTATCTATCTGTCTGTCATCAATGTTATTTTTTTGAAGATACTATTCATAGATCAGAGATACTGTTATAGTTTTTATTATTTTGAACCAGTTTTTATTTTTATATTTTCCATTTATATTTGAGTTTTAGTGAGTTTTAATAATTTTTATTTAAATTATTTAAGTTATTTAAATATATATATATATATATATATATATATATATATGTATATATATATATATATATATATGTAATTGTTTTTTGTGTTTTTTTTATTTATTATTTTATTTATTAGTTTCCCAAAATTTTTTAAAGTAGCCTGCATTTCAAGTAACAAAACGTTTTTTAATTATTTCCGTTTTAGTTGTAGTTAGTTATAATCTCCCTGATCATTATTATTAGTATGTCTATCGTTATCAGTGTTATTTTAGTATCATTGAGACACTATTAGTTTTTTTATATATTTAAAATTTTTATTGTAATTGTTGTACAATTTCTAGTGATTTTGTTGTGTTTTTGTAAATTAAAATGATACATTTTGCTTTGTCGGCTATAATATTTTATTTCAAGTAATGAAGGTGTGTTTTTTTTAGTTCACTATAATAACCCTGATTGTTGTCTGTCACATTCACATGGAGCATCACTTGTCTTGTGCTCCTCGTCTCATGTATGTGTAGGTGACGATGTCTGATCGAGCCGCGGCAGAAAGAGCCTGTAAAGACCCAAACCCCATCATAGACGGCAGGAAAGCCAACGTCAACTTGGCGTACCTCGGGGCTAAACCACGGATCATGCAGCCGGGTAAGAAGATCCGGTCACTCGCCGCAGACCCAAATACATGCAATACACACAAGCTGCATGACAGAGCATCACACGCTGGCTCCTAAATGAGCCGAAGCCCTCAGGTGCAATCTGAGATTTCACACAGGAACAACAATGATGCTTGTGTGACAGCACGAGTATTTGTGAAATGCAATGAGGAAGATACAAAACATTTGGAAAGTTGTTTGCAGGATTGATGGCATGCATATATTTTGTAACCAATTTAATTTGAATATTTTTGTTTTTATTGAAGGAAAAAACGTTTTTTGAACCGTAAGAATTTTAATGTTTTTTAAAGAAGCTTACCGAACCTGCATTTATGTGATTCTAAATACAACAAAAACAGTAATATTATTAAATATTTTTACTATTTCAAATAATTGTTTTCTGTGCGAATCTCTGTTAAAGTGTAATTTATTTCTGTGATGCTCCGCTGTATTTTCAGCATCATTCCTCCAGTCTTCAGTGTCACATGATCTTCAGAAATCATGAAAATATGATTTGTTGCTCAAGAAATATTTATTATTATTATCATTATCATTACTGTTTAAAACAGTATTCTTAAATGAATAAAAATCAGCATTTATCTGAAATAAAAGGCTTTTTTTTTACATTATACAGTTTACCATTCAAAAGCTTTGAGTCAGTATCTTTTTTATTTTTTTTATTTTGAGAAATAATAATAGAAATTAATGTTTATTTAGAAAGGATGCTTTTAATTGATCAAAGTTGATGATAAATAGATTTAGAATGTTATAAAATATTTCTGATTTCTTTTGAACTTTCCATTCATCAAAGAAACCTAAAAAAAATATAATCAACTGTTTTCAACATAACAATAATAAATGTTTTTTCTAAAGGACCATGTGACACTGAAGCCTGGATGAATGATGCTGAAAATTCAGCTGCGTATCACAGAAATAAATTAAATTTTAAAAGATATTCAAATATAAAGCAGTTATTTTAAATAGTAAAAATATTTCACAATATTACTGCTTTTGCTGTATTTAGAATCAAATAAATGAAGGTTTGGTGAGCAGAACTTCTTTAAAAAACATAAAAAAATATTACTGTTCAAACATGTTTTACTTTTGGTCATTATATGCGTTTTTCTTGTTTTATTAAAATATAAAAGTAAATAAATTCAATAAGGTTGCGTTTTTTAACAGGGTTTTCATTTGGTGTCCCCCAAATACACCCTACCTTTATCCAACGGCCTTATGGGTAAGTATAACAACATGACTGTATATTGTTTTTGTAATTTAATCAGTTTTAAAGGAATATTCACCCAAAAATGAAAATTTGTCGAGAATGTGATCAACCCCTGAGTTCATCCAAGATGAGGATGAGTTTGTTTCTTTGTCAGATTTGGAGAAATGTAGCATTGCATCACTTGCTCTGCAGTGAATGGGTGCCGTCAGACTAAGAGCTGATAAAAACATCACAATAATCCACAGCACTCCAGTCCATCAGTTAACATCTGGAGAAGACAAAAGCTTTTCTTTCAATTTTTGATTTCTCTTCTCAAGTGAATCTACATTTTTAAACCAAATGCATTTTTATCGTTAGACTATAATCATCTCCTATTTAATTTATCAATACTGAGCCAAGAGTATCATCACTCCAAAGTTCACTGAACGAAAATCTTGCAATATGTTGTTAAATATATGATGATATTCTGACGGCACCCATTCACTGCAGAGCAAGTGATGCAGTGCTACACTTCTCCAAATCTGACGAATCTTTTAAGCCTTCCCTCATTCCTCTACATTCTGTTTAGTAAAATTACGATCTTATTTAAGACTCATTTTAATTGCTTTAAAGGTGTTGTGTGTAATTTTTGGACATTCTTGTGTCACGTTAGAAGTAAATTCTTCATAGGTTGATTCCTAACTTTGAAAATGACACGCTTCACCTTTAAAGATGAATTGGTGTTCCTATTCTGTAAAGGATTTCTGTGCATTGTAGATGGATTCCTGTGTCATATAACGCTGTTCTCCTTGTGTCGTAGAGATAGTGAGGACGATCATTCCCCGTTACTGTATCCTCCCCCTTTCCGCCAGGTTATGAGGTGTGTGCGTCTGCATTTTACCTGTGTGGATGCTGTGTGCGTTTTACTTGCTTAACTCCTGAAAAGTCTTCGTCTGTGTCTTCCTCTTCCTCTTCGCAGCCGTGACTCAGTGTTACTGTCTCTCTCTGATCTGACAGGCTCGCGTTTGGTTAACATAACCTAAGAAGTGAACGAGCCGAACAAAGTCAGAAATCATAAGCGCTACCAGTAGACTCAAACATGATGGTGATTAGCTTGCATGAACGTTGTTGTTGGTGTTTTTGGAGAGTAGCTTTGGTGTGCCTTTGAATCTGAAGTGGTTTTTATTAGCTAAACCGTGTGCTTTAATAGAAATGAGTGTAAATTGTAAGATGTGGGGATTCGTGCTGACGGTCGTATCTTTTGCCATTTTCCATGTTCTTTCTCGATTTGATGATTGTGCACAGCTTGTTTGAGTTTATTTATTTTTTCATTTAAACAGGCGTTTCGGCATTTTGTTGTTGAAGGGCTCAGAGTTTCCCTTTAAAACAAAACAACTCACGAATTGCATGCTGCTGTGTATCTTGTGCCTCTAATTGAATATTTTACTAATGAATCATATGCCTTTTATTTGTCTTTTCTTCTTACAGTGACTTAGGTTCTCTTTTTCTGAAACCTCTTTGTTAATTCAATTCTATGCCGGTTTTTAATACAGTTTTGGTGTTTACATATATCTAAAATAAAATAAAATAAAATAAGCTAAAATAAAATATTCTGCTGATTTTGATATAGTTCGGTTTTAACATATTTAAAAAAAAAACACTCACACATCTGAAATGATTCAGATGATTTTAATACAATTTTGGTTTTACCATATTTCTAAAATAAGATAAGCTAAAATAAAATAAAATATTCAGTTGATTTTAATACAGTTTGGTGTTAACGTATTTCTAAAATAAAATAAGCTAAAATAATATATACATTTTTATATTTTATTTGATTTCAGTTAAAGTTTATACTATTATAGTTTTAATTAATATTTTGAATCAGTTTTTTATTTTTATATATATATTTTTTTTTTGTTTGTTGTATTATTATGTTGCATGTCTTTGAGTTTTTGTTTTCTTTAAATACATCGGTCTATTTTATTTTAGTTTTTAGTTTTTTAAGTGCAATGTTGCCTTTGAAACTGAAATTAAAATCTGAAATTAAATATATATTTTTATATTTTGTTTTATTTCAGTTAAAGTTAATTTTTTTATGTTTTAGTTAACTAAATGACATACTATTTCTAAGGTAAAATCTTGATACTCTAATAAGCATAAAAATACGTAGCATACATTTACATTTATTCATTCATCTTACAAATGAGGAGTACGACGAAAAATTAATTTCAAATATCAGCCAGAATACATAGATATTGGGTAAAATAGTCCATTGTATATTCATTGAAATGTTTTGATCAATGTTTCCTGTATTGCAAGTATATTTATATTTGACATTTCTCTCATTTCATCTACCTTAGATTAATTTTGTTACACTGACATTGTCACAATGAACTGAAATGTTGCCCTGGCAACTAGCTGAAATAAAATAAGTTTAAGGCCTTTTTCATTTTTTTCAATTAGTTGTGTTTAGGTTTTGTTAAAGTCTTGGTAATTTTGTTGTGGGCTTTTATAATTTTTTTAATAATTATTTTTTATATATGTCTAAATAGTTTAATTACCATTGTAGTACATAAAGTTGATTTAACCACATTAACCAGTACATTAATACATTAGTACATTAACCACCAGATCCTCCTGTCAACCTTACAAAAGTCTTATCTATCAGATAGGTCCTTCAAAGTATCTTGGAGAGGTGAGGTGTCCAAGTCACAACATCTAACTACTGGGGTGCCTCAGGGCTCAGTTCTTGGACCACTTCTCTTCTCTGTCTACATGGCATCATTAGGTTCTGTCATTCAGAAACATGGCTTTTCATACCACTGCTATGCTGATGACACTCAACTCTACCTGTCATTCCCTCCTGATGATCCAACGGTAGCTATTCGCATCTCAGCTTGTCTAACAGACATTTCTTCCTGGATGATGGACCATCACCTTCAACTCAACCTTGCCAAGACAGAACTGCTTGTGATTCCAGCAAACCCATCGTTTCATCACAATTTCACCATCAAGTTAAGCACATCAACCATAACTCCTTCAAAAACAGCTAGAAGCCGTGGAGTTATGATTGATGATCAGCTGACTGACTCAGACCACATTGCTAAAACGGTCCGATCCTGCAGATTTGCTTTGTTCAACATCAAGAAGATCAAGCTCTTTCTTTCGGATCATGCTGCACAACTCCTTGTTCAAGCTCTTGTTCTGTCCAGGCTGGACTATTGTAATGCCCTCTCTGCAGGTCTTCCAGTCAGTTCGATCAAACCTTTACAATTAATCCAGAACGCGGCAGCAAGATTAATTTTTAATGAACCAAAAAGAATGCCTTCACACCTCTATTAATGTTATTTATCATTAATATTTGTCTACAAAACCTCAATTGGCTCTGCACCCCCTTACCTAAATTCATTACTTCAGCCTCTGGAAGCTTGTGTTCTGCAAGTGAACATCACTTTATTGTTCATCTCAAAGAGGCACAAAATCATGTTCACAACTCAATCCTTGAAGAGTCCTTAGACGCCTTCAAGAAACGGCTAAAAAACACATCTCTTCCATTTTATCTGAAGCTCTAATTCTACCCCACTCTATTCTAATTCTATGCTTTATATATAATTAAAATAATTTTTTTTAAATACATTTCAATGAAATAAAATGTTTATGTTTTTCATACTTTATTTGATTTCAGTTGAAGTTTATACTATTATAGTTTTAATTATAATTCTGGATTTTGTTGTGTGTTTTTGTCATTTTGTTAGTTTTTTAAATTCAATTATTTTTTATTAATTTTTTCATCAGTTTTAGTCATTTAAGTACATCCTTGTCTTTGCAACTAGCTGAAATAAAATACATTTTTATATTTTGTTTTATTTCAGTTAGGTCTCAGAGCTTACAATGTAACACATGCGATGCATTGCATTCTAATACATTTCAAAATGCAACAGCATGTGACATTGAGTTTGTATATGATCATCTATTCATGTAAAAAAAATTGGGGCCTAAGAAACCACAGTTTTGCACTGTATCGTACTGCTGACCAACCCTCCTGATTCAGTCAGCTCGCCCCAATCAAAGACAATGTAAGTCCCAGAGAAGAGCAGCTGCAGCGCTGTACTTCAGTGTGGAGCACAACGACATTCAGAGCAGCGCGAGACAACAGGTGTTCAGAGACACCAGAGATCAGCCCCTCTGTTTGCCATTTACAATAGCTTAAATTAGCCCTGAACTCTAGCAACCCCCAAATGTTCAGGACGTGAAGGAGAAAAATATGTTCGTAGTAAGAAAGTTGCCGCTGTGGCTTAGTAACAGGGGTATTTTTAACAATGACACACTCAGGGATCTGGGTTAGGTTATATTTTTTACCACGTTCATAATGATATGTTGTATTAAATCTCATCTTATCTAAGTTTCTGATAGGGGTGTTAGATTAATAAGAAAAAATGGTTATATACTTAATAATATACAGTATATAAACAATATAAAAAGTTTTTTATAGTTTATATCAGACTTGGTGCATCAGAATTGTGATTCTAAGAAGAAAAGTCTGAATTGTGAGATGTAAACTTAACGATTGTGAGAAACAAAAGTCTGGAATTGCGAGGAAAAAAATCAAAGAAAAAAAGTCTAAAATATTTAATGAAATTTTTGCATTTTTAAAAAAGTTCCAAGAATGAAAATGTACTTTATAGAATTGGGAAAAAATTATGATAATTTTGATAAGCCTTAATAATTAAATGTAATTTTAAAATTCTGGGAGGAAAAAGTAAAAATTACGATATGTAATTTTAGAATGTTTAAAAAAGTTTGAAGTATGAAATGTAATTTTTTAATTCTGAGGAAAAAGGGAAAATTTACTTTTTTAAATTTAAAGGGAAGATTTAATTTTGAAACAAATTCTGAATTATGAAATGTGATTTTAGAATTTTAAGTCAAGATTTTGAAATGTGATTTTAGAATTTTAAGTCAAGATTTTGAAATGTGATTTTAGAATTTTAAGTCAAAATTATGAAATGTGATTTTAGAATTTTAAGTCAAAATTATGAAATGTGATTTTAGAATTTTAAGTCAAAATTATGAAATGTGATTTTAGAATTTTAAGTCAAAATTATGAAATGTGATTTTAGAATTTTAAGTCAAAATTATGAAATGTGATTTTAGAATTTTAAGTCAAAATTATGAAATGTGATTTTTAGAATTTTAAGTCAAAATTTATAAAGGCAGAAAATGCTAAATTTATAAGATGTAATATTTTAATTTGAGTCAAAGTTATGAAATGTAATTTTTGAATTCTGAGAAAGTCAAAGTTTGATATGTAATTTTCAAATTTTTAAAAAGCCTAAATTGTGAAATGTAATTTTCAAATTCCGAGGGAAACAAGTCAAAATTATGATATGTAATTTTAGAATTTTGAGTCAAGATTATGTAATTTTAGAATTTTTAATTAAAAAAGTCAAAATTATGAAATGTAAAGTCAGAAATACAAAAAGTCAGAATTACAAAAAGTACTTATCGAACTATAGAAGAGGCAGAATAGCAAGATTTAATTTTTGAGTTATAAATTCTGAATTCTGAGAAGATTTTAAGATCACAAGTCACAAACTTTTGCGAGATATATTTTCTAAAAGAAGAAAAGTCAGAATTGTGAGATGAAAAAAATCGCCTTTTTTTATATTGCTGTTTTGGAAATAAGCTTCCATAAGTGCTACATGCCAATCATCTAGTGAGCTTTGTTGTTCCTGCATCTAATTCGTTTACAGTGGGCCGTTTTACTCTTCCAGATGAATTGTGAAGCACAGTAATGCGTAGTGTGTGTTGATGGCGGTTCAGGACTGAGTTAAAGTGTCGGGCCATGTGTTGCTGATAGGAGCGTTGCTCATCTTTCCGTTTATGACAGCAGAGCAACAGAAATAGCCTCTCCACAGCCGTGCCATCACTCCAGCAGACTGACAGTAAGGAATGGCCTGTTACACACTCCCAACTCATCTACGGCCACATTTAACACCAGCACCTGTTGTTTTTGCATGTTTGCTGCTTAGGACTCATTTCAGCCATGGAGATTTACAAATGAAATCTGCCCGGCAACATATGGACGCGTCTTAGCTGTGATTATTTCTGCAGTTTGTCCGGTGATGATGCAAGTGGCTCAGAAATGAAACGCTTCGTCTTTGAACTTTCAAGCTTTAGCATAAATGACTCCAGGCCTCTTTACACTGTCAAATTAAAGGTCCTGTTAGCAATTTTAGCTGTTTAGATAACAGATGTTATAGCTGAAGTCAAACTTGTATATGTAAAATTATTAGAAGATGAAGAATGTTTTCTCAAGCATTGACTACCAGTCAAAGTATTTGAACAGTAAGATTTTTTATGTTTTTAAAGAAGTCTCTTCTGCTCACCAAACCTGCATTTATTTGATCCAGAATACAACAAAAACAGTACAATTGTGAAATATTTTTACTATTTAAAATAAGTGTTTTCTATGTCAAATCTCTGTTGAAATATAATTTATTTCTGTGATGCTCCGCTGTATTTTTAGCATCATTCCTTCAGTCTTCAGTGTCACATGATCTTCAGAAATCATGAAAATATGATGATTTGCTGCTCAAAAAACATTTATTATTATTACAATTAATATTTAATACAGTTGAGTACATTTTTTCAGGATTCTTTGATGAACAGAAATTTCCAAAGATCAGCATTTGTCTGAAATAAAAAATGTTCTAACTATATGAAATTAAAGAAACTATTGCTTTTATTTTGCAAGGATGTTTTAAATTGATCGAAAGTGATGATAAAGGTATTTATAGTGTTAATGAAGATTTTTTATTTCAGATAAATGCTGTTCTTCTGAACTTTCCATTCATCAAAAAACCTGAAAAAATTAAAATCCCCTGTTTTTAACATAGTAAAAATAAAAAATAAATTTTTTATTTGAGCAGCAAATCATCATATTTTCATGATTTCTGAAGATCATGTGACACTGAAGACTGGAGGAATGATGCTGAAAATACAGCGGAGCATCACAGAAATAAATTATATTTTAAAATATATATTAAAATAGAAAACCGTTATTTTAAACAGTAAAAATTATTTCACAATGTTACTGTTTTTGGTTTATTTAGAATCAAATAAATGCAGGTTTGGTGAGCAGAAGAGACTTCTTTAAAAAAAAAACGTAAATAAATCATCATCATTATTATTATTATTATTTATTTATTTATTGCTTTGTATTAACCCTCACAGTTCCTCAACTTTATTAATTTATTTATTTATCTTTGCAAGATTTTCTGTGCTGCCTTAAATATCAAATACTGTTAAAACAGAAAAACAATTGTTGCACAGTAACAGTAATAAAAATCTTTAATATTTGAATTAATGTAAGTCAATCAAGTCATTTTTTTTTTTAGTTTTTCGTTTGATTTTGGGGTGAAATGTATTTTAATTATTTGTCGTTGTGTTTCTTTGCAGTGTAAAGATGCTGAAAACCCAGTTTAAGCGCTTGCTGAAGTTTCTTATGAAGTTGGACGTTAGATCTGGTCTATTTAGCAGATTTCCGCTCTTATTTCTCTTCAACCGTTGTGTGTGTGTGTGTGTGTGTGTGTGTGTGTGTGTGTGTGACGTGTGAACGCACGCGAGTGTGAAACTGGATTTCACCTCTTTCTTTTCGAGATGGTTTGGTGTGTCCGTAACATTGACCCTGGTTATGACTGCAGAATTACTTTCAAAGCTACGCTCGATTTTCTTTTCTTTTTTTGGGAAGGGTGTTTTCTTTACTGCTGTGATATTGATTGATCTGCTTTGATATTCAGTCATTTTGATTTGATTTGAGTGCAAGGTTAGGCAATATTATGAGCTGAACTCGAGTTTGCAAGTGAAACCTCGTTAAGAACTGAAATGGTCTGTTAGTGAAAGCACTGTTAATGACTGATGATGACGTTCATTTAGTGAGTTGGGATTCACTAATTAAGTCTGATTCATCAAGTACAAGCAGAATGAATGTTTAGTGAAAATCATTAATAAATCGTATGGCTAATTTGCAAAATAATATGGATCCGAAATAGATGCATTTAAAAGTGTTTTCTTCCTATTTGATATTTGGTCTTAAGTATGCATGAAATTATTTCTGTTGTTTCCTTAACAAACTGGTAAAACAAATTATTATAACAGAAAAATTAAGAACATTTTCACATTTGAAGATCGAGTGTCAAGGGTTTTGACAAATAAAAGCTATTTAAAATAATAATAATAATAATAATAATTAAAAGAGGCTATTCTAAGACAGATGTATTGAGGCCTTCATATATTAAATTCAGTTTATTTCACTTTTAGCACAGTTTTCAAAAAGGGTATATAAAAAAATAAATGAAAACTGAAAAAAGGTTTACACAATAAATATATTCAGTTAAACTCGATACAATATTTAATTTGATTTAAAAAAAAAAAACCGAAGTCAGATTTGTGACCATCATATATTTAATGCAATTCAATTCACTTAAAGTTTAACTTCAGTTCGAAATCTGTATATACCGTATCTTACGTAAACGAAAAATAATAATAATTCTACTTGTAGCTATTTCACGAATGAAGCCCATAGTTCTTAAAAAAAAAATTAAAGGATAAATTAAATCCACAAATGTTCAAAACAACAATGCATTTTTCTTGTAAATCCCTGAAAACCTGTTGCACCTTCTGATGTGACTGATCACATTGACTCTTCCCAGCATGCTCTACTGTTGACGTGAATAACCCTGTGCTGTTTCATGTCGAGGTCCATGTTTGGCTCGCTCCCTGTCTGATCACGTGATCTCTGTGTCCCCCAGGATCCCCGCTCACTATGTGTACCCGCAGGCGTTCGTTCAGCCCAGTGTGGTGATCCCTCACGTCCAGCCGTCTGCAGCGTCGGCCGCGGCGTCTCCGTACCTGGATTACACCGGAGCCGCGTACGCGCAGTACTCCGCCGCCACGAGCGCCGCAGCCGCCGCCGCTTACGATCAGTACCCGTATGCAGCCTCGCCGGCCGCCGCGGGTTACGTCACTGCGCCAGCGGGGTACGGTTACGTCCAGCAGCCGCTCGCATCCCCTGCACCGGGAGCCGCAGCCGCCGCCTTCGCTCAGTATCAGCCGCAGCAGCTGCAGACGGACCGCATGCAGTGACTGTTTCACATAAACCAACTGATATACCTTTTTTATTCTTCTGTTTTATTTGTAGTATTTAATATTTATTATGGAGTAGAACACTGTAGTTTTATAATAATATTGTTTAGTACTCACTCTTGTGTCATTAAAAACCCTTGTATTGCTTTTTTCTTTTCTTTCGATGGAACACAAAAGAAGAATTTTGGTTTTGTTATTAAAGCAGCGTAAAAGTATCATAAATCATCAAATCGTTAAGATTTCTGCTTTTGTGTCACAAGATGTTTCGACCAGTGAGTGGATAATGAATGAATTAGTTTTTAGGTGAGGTATTTATTTAAAGGAATAGTTCACCCAACAATGAAATTTGGAGAGGATGAGTTTGTTTCTATGAAATGTAGCATTGCATGACTTGCTCTGCAGTGAATGGGTGCCGTCAGAATGAGAGTCTGATAAAAGCATCACAATAATCCACAGCACTCCAGTCCATCAGTTCACATCTGGAGAAGACAAAAGATGAAACACATCCAACATTAAGATGATTTTAACTCAAACACATAGAGTCTATAATCCATAATAACACTTCCTCCAGTGAAAAAGTGTTTGAATCAGGAGAGAAATCTGCACAGATCAAACAGCGTTTAAACAAATCTGTGGCTGGATTGTGATGTGAGAGATAACAGGAGATGCACTTTTCTTTTTTTTACTGGAGGAAGTGTTATTATGAATAATGGACCGGATGCAGTGATCTGAAGTTAAAAACTTCTCAGCGGTGCATTTGTACACAATCTGTAAATTTTTTTTTTTTTGCGTGAGTGAACTATTCCTTTAGATGCATCGCAGGCTACACACCTGATTATTTTCATAAACACAGAAAATACTATCGTTGGACAGATTATCATGTATTTGTCTAAACAAAGTGCCTAGAAATGAAGGATTTGATGTGTCTGTGTTCAGCATCTACACTAGTGCACCTCACTGCCTTAATAACTAACTGGTTCCTTTTATATTTATTACTACATTTTCAAAAATAAAAGCTATGTGCACTGTTGGATTAATGTGCCTTTATCACGGTTTATAGACGTTAATGTCACTGAATTGAATTTGTTGTGGCCTTTGTGTTATTTCAAGTAAGTAACATTTATGAAGCAACAAATCATATACAATTTATGTCCAAGGATTTGTGTATTGTTTGCTCTTTGTTTGTATGGTCTGTTGATGAAAATACATAGCAGATTATTAGAGCATCGTATGGAATAAGTAACATTTGATTTAAAAAAAAGAAAGTGTATCAGATAATTGTGATGATTTATTAAAAAAGTATCTCATCTCACTTTTTTCCTGTGTATTTATTATGCCATTTTAAAGTTTATATATATATAACATATTGAATATTTAGTCTTTAATTGTAATTTTAGCTAATTTTGTGCTTTATAAAGTTTTTTACATTTAATTTATTTCAAGTAGCATGGTTTTAGTTTCAGATGCACATTGTGTTTTATAAGTAATTCGGTTCATTTCATTTTAAAGTTTGTATTAAAAGTGGAGTGTGAGGCCTTAAAAACAGGTTTTGCAGAACACATTGTTGATTTAATCTCAACACAGTAGAGATTGTGTGTGATTTGTGTGTAGTGAAACCTAAATAAACGATCAAAACTAGGCTTTTCTATTTATTAAAGAGCTAATTATTACATAAAACAAGAATATGATTCAATCTGCTTACAGTAACATGAGGTCAAACACTGACATCTGCTGGATATCAAATGTCTTTTAACCAGTAACCATCACTTATTTATTTTATCTAGATGTATTTTTGCATTAAAGTCACTCTAATGATTCAAACATATCAAATAATCAAAACAGTTGTGACACGCAAAACAGAAGAATTGTGAAAGCTATACCTGAAAAATAAGATTTGATTTACTTAATAACAGTCAATTGAATTAAATAAAAATCTATTAATGGCATTGTGCTGATTTTACACCATTAAAACTTCTCACAGTATACGGTAACTTTACAGGAAGGTTTCGTCAAGAGGCTTTGCCACAGGAATAACTGACTTAAAACCATTTGTTGTTGGTTGCAAAGAACTATGTATATATAAATACATATTCATGTTTTTATAGCCTACCAATCCTATTTAGGGGAAGTATTTCATATGCTTTCATCAGTTATTCTAATGTTACATGAGAAGATATATAATTCTAACAATAACACACATTTATACAGGATGATGTTTTTAAAGAAGTCTCTTCTGTTCACCAAGCATGCATCCTGTGCAAAACTCATTTAAATGTATTAATTCTAAATAAAAAAATAAATAATAAAGATAATAGGCCTACATAAAAATAAAAAAATGTGTTTAATAATAATTTAAAATAATGTGTTATTAAAATAAGTAATTTAACAAACAAAAGAAAAATGTATTATATCATAATGCAAAATAAAAACATTAAACATTACTAAAAACAATGTATACAATGTACTAACAATGTATTCAATTATACTGTAAAATAAAATAAATTTTAAATAAAATGTATTCAATTAAAATGCAAGATAAATACATAATTTGTTATTTATATTATTATTGAAAAAGATACATTTTAAATAAAATAAATACTGAAATGTTACATTATGATGTAAAAAAAAACACTGAATACTGAATGCTAAAAATGTATTTGATTATAATGTCAAATAAATAAATAATTCATTATTAAAATAAATAATTAAAAAACTAAAATTATAAATTATAATTTTCAATAAATAATGAATTATTAAAAAAAATATATTAACAAAACAAAATAAAATGAAATGTATTAGATCATAATGAAAATAAATAATTGAATAATGTATTATTAAAATAATACGTAAACAAGCTAAATAAAACATTACTAAAAGATTGTAAATTATAATGTAAAATGAGTTTATAAATGGTTTATTCAAATAAATAATTTACAAAACAATAAAAATAAAACTACTAACAATGTATTCAGTTATAATGTAAAATAAAATATATGAATTTTTACAATAAACAAAAAACAATCAAAATAAAACTTTTACTAGAAATGTATTTAATTACAATGCAAGGTAAATACATAATTTATTATTTATATTATTATTATTGAAATAGATCCATTTAAAATAATTAAATTAAAATAAGTAAATAATATATAATATATTATTTTACAACAAAAACACTAAATACTGAATGCTAGTCTATAATAATAATGAAAAATAATAATAATAATATTTTTGCAGCTTGAGATTTATCTTAAGATTTTCAATATTTTTGTAGCAGCTAGTCAAAAATATATATATATATAATAATAATAATTAAAATAAATAATAATAATAATATTTTGGTAGCCTGAATTATTTATTTAACATTTTCAATATTTTTGTGTAGCAAAATAATAATAATAGTAATAATAATTTGTCAGCCTGAATTATATATTCAATTTGTTCAGTATGTTTTTGTGCAGTTGCTAGTCCAAATAAATTAGTAAATAAAATATGTAAAATAATAATAATATTTTGGCATATTTAATTTTATTTTCAAGATTTTCAGAATTTTTGTGTAGTTGAATGTCCAAATGAAAATAAATAAATAAATAAAACAAAAACTTTAATATATTCAATTGCATTTTCAAGACCGTTTAGTTGCTGGTCCATCAGCTAAAATGGGCCACTATTTTAAAAGCTAAATCTTTATAAACAGAGAACTTCACAAACTTTACATTTGATAAACTTTAATAGATATTTGTTGACTCCCTATCATCACAAGTGTTCAAATAATAATGAGAAAATGTAAATTGAAGCTTGGAGATGTCAATATATGCCAAATTAGTTTGAATGCAGTAAAACCAACAAATTGCTCAAACATTTTATAGTAATAAATGATATCAATATTCGCTGCATTTTTTATATATATTGCTGAGACAAAATAGATATTTGTATAATATATCGTATATGAATATTTATATAATAGATGTAGCTTTTGACTTGTTTTTTAATCGCGTGCAAAGCCCAATTCATTTTCGCGAACCGGTTCTTTTCAGACAGTTCGGCTCATTGAACCGGTTCAGAAAGCCGATTCATCGGTTCCTGACATCATCAAGAAATTGTCACTACGCATTTATTTTCTAACAACTCAGTGCCATGCTGTATCACTGAAACATTCAAAAAGTATATATACATATCACAATGAAGCGTGCTAAAATTCAATTTTTTCCATGTTTTAATAAAAATCCATAAAATCATTCATAAGCATATCTCCAGTGGCCTATGTTTTGTATGTTAGAAAGAAACTTCAGTCATCAGGCTCGTCCTCGGAGATACACACGCAGAGCAACCCACTCGTCAGAGTCCTCGGCAATCCTCGGCACACTTCGTCAAACTTCGTACGTCATCAGCTGTGCGTCGCGTGCATTCAGACCTTCTTGAGAACTAGAGTAAGACTTTGCCTAGATTTGATGTCTTTATTGCTGAGATTTCCCTTATTGTAAATCTCTTAACTCATTGATAACAGTAAGAACAACACGTTTCTTAAAAACTGTGTACGGTTTTTAACTACTTGTTGAGGAGTCAGTTATTGTTTTTGTTTTTTTAATTATTATTATTATTTATTTATTTTTTGTTTGTTTGTTAATGTATTCAATGCAGTGCTGTTTCTTCTTTGTAAAATATTTAATAAAAAAAAAATAAATAAATAAAAAAACAGAACTAAGTTCGATTCAGTGAACCGGCTCAAACGGTCACTTCCTGAGAACCGGCTCATAAGAACAATTCGTTCAAGCATCGAACATCGCTAATGTGTGCGTGTCGAAACAGTGAGATCAAACGAGTCTCGACGGAGCGTCATGAGCCGCAACATCAGCCCGCGTTCACGACAGAGACCGCCGCGCCCGGAGAACCGAGTCAGGTGAGTAACAGACAGACAGACAGGTAAAGTTCACGAGCGCGCGCCCGCTTCCGTCACCCGCACAACTGACCGAGATCCGGGGTTTAGATGCGAGAATGACTGATTTATATATCTATAGAGAGACAGCGAGAGATAGAGGGAGAGAAAGAGTGAATAGTTATAAGATGATAATTTGGTGCAGGTGCAGGATGACGTCATGCACGCTTGTGTTGCGCTGACGCTGCAGTGACTTGCAGCTGATGATCGATTATTGCATTAGATGTTAAATCCTCATATCTACAGCATGCTGTTTAAGAGCAGATGTAAACTTCTAATCTCTGTTAGTGTGTGTGTGTGTGCGTCAGAGGAAATGCAGCAGTTTCCATCTGTTAGATAACATAGCCTATCATTCATTTCATCGCTTCCTGTTGGAGATCTGGGCTGGGCTGTTTTCTCTCAGTTGCAGAAAAAAATGTTATATTGTGAAATATTATTGCAATTTAAAATAATGGTTTTCTATTTTTATATCTGTTAAAGTGTAATTTATTTCTGTGATGCTCCGCTGTATTTTCAGCATTATTCCTCCAGTCTTCAGTGTCACATGATCTTCAGAAATCATGAAAATATACTGATTTATTATCAATGTTAGAAACAGTTTTGCGGAGTCTTTTTTTAATTTATTTATTTTTTGGAAACTGTGATACTTTTTCAGAATTATTTGATGAATAGTTAAAAACAACAGCATTTATTCACAATATAAATCTTTTCTAACAACATACACAAGCGATCAAAGCGTTTTAGGTTCAGTATTTATTTGATTTGTTTTAAGAAATGCTTTTTTCAGCAATGATGTGTTGAATTGATAAAAGGTGATTGGATTTACATCGTAAGAAAAGATTTCTATTTTAAATAAACATGGTTCTTTTTGACTTTATTCATCAAATGATTCTGAAAAATGTATCACAGGAAGCAGCAAAAACTGTTTCCAAATGATTTCTGAAGATCATGTGACACTGAAGACTGGAGGAATGATGCTGAAAATACAGTTGCACATCACAGAAATAAATTACACTTTAAAGTATATTAAAATAGTAAACCAGTATTTTAACTGGTAATAATATTTTAAAATGTTATTGTTTTTTTCCCTGTATTTTTGGTCAAATAAATGCAGAGACTTCTTTAAATGAAGAGACTTCTCTTGAATATACAATAGTCATGAATATAGCTGTGCACTATATGAACAACTTTTACTGAATAAAGTCTTAATGTTGCGACGTATGTCCTAATGTTACAGATTATCGAAAAAAGAAAAGAAAAGAAGTAGGACGGGGCTTGTTTATGTTGATCAGTTGATGATTGGATGTTGAGATGTGGGCGTGGCTCTCAAAAACAGAGGTGGGATTATATGAAAGAGATGAAATGTTTACTAGGCAACTGTTTTAGTTCAAGTAACGAAATTTTTTAGATTTTTTTTAGTGTTTTAATTTCCTAACATTACACTGCAAAAACGCAAGATTTGTTTGGTTTGTTTTTCTTTAGTCATTTTAATACTTCAAGTTCAACTAAAGATTTCCCTGGCAGCTAACTTGTTTTCAACTCGCATGCACTCTGGCCATTTTTGCACGATGCAGTTTATAAAATAATATTTTTTAGTCTTTTCCAGTCTGTATTGGATTCAGTGCGCAGCTAGCTACTTTCTTGTTTGTTTTCAAGCATCGGTTTCATGCATCTGCAGTAAAAGGATTTTTTTTTTTTCCTATTTAGGGCGCTAAAATTTTTCTTAAGTTTCACTTGGCAACAAGCTGAATTTTAAACAATTATTTACATTTATTTAAAGTGATTTTTAATGGTTTTAGTGAACCATAATAACCATGGTGTAGATGTCCACTCACTAGTTGATTAGATACATTTTAGGCAACGATTCACTCAACTCATGATTTGATTTACGTTTTATGATTCACGATTCGATTCACAATATTTTTTTTTCCCAAAATGAGATAAAAGTGACTTCTAAATAACAAAACTATACATAAAAAATATCAGCATGAAACAGAAACAGCAGACGAGCTGAACGAGACGCAGATTCACTCTCTGCCAGCAGGTGGCGTTTAAAGTATTTCCTTGGTTACTGCTGTAAACAAAGCAGCGCTGCACTTATGAACTTTAATATGCTTTATACAGAGGCAAGAGGAAAATAAAAAAAACGATCTAATTTTCTTAAGACAGTCAGTTCCCCTCAGACATACATTCATATAAACTACCCCTAATTGAATCGCGATTTGTTTAGCATCTCAACCGATTTGAATTATAACATTTTAATCAATTTTGATTTTGAATCGTTACATCTCTAATAAATGTGTAGCTTTTCACTTTCCCAACATTGCAAGTTTTTCACCGTATCTGTCATTTTGCTCCAGCGTTCCTGTGGTTATGTGGAGGATCTGAGATGAGAAGGTTTCTTCGGGAGGCACGTGGCGCTGAGGCATGTCTTTAAGAGAGTCTCCTTTCCCAAATTTCTTCCTGGAAGGTCTCCATGCCGTAGGATGGGGTCTGATCTTCCCTTGTTTCTGGCTCCTGGACCGTGTCCTCGCCATCTGCATCTCCACCAGTCTGGAGCGCATGTTGCGGCGCGAGATGGAGTGCTACCTCCACCCTCTTCAGGTCGTCTTCGGCTCCGTCTTCTTCTTCATCCTGTTCGTGATCTCCACGCCGTTCGCCCTTCTGGGGTTCGTGCTGTGGGCGCCGCTGCAGGCTGTACGCCGGCCGTTCGCGTATCATCATCAGGAGCAGATCATTCCCATGGAGGATCGCAATGCTAGATGGGAAGAAACGGGGAAAGTCAGTTTCGGGTTTTTGACAGGAAACTTGTGCATGCTTTCCGATGGCGTTGCACGCTTCAATAACATTGGGCACACGCAAAACCGCGCGGCGTACATCGGGAAAAGCATCGTGCAGGGTGTTACACGCCCTCACATCTGTATCTTTGTCGATTCTCCCAGCAGCTGTAGCACCATTACGCCATCCAGCAGTTTGATCCCGCAAGCGGCGCCATCCTCGTACGGATCCATAGATGTATCCGCGACCAATCCATTGGAAGATATTCGTGAAACCGACAACCTTCCCAAAACTAACTGCGTTCAGAACTGCAACCAGCACAAGGATCCGCCTCGGAGGCAATTCCGGGATGCAGATGTGCCGGTGGAAGTGTCCGCTCTGTTCCCGTCCTCCGTGGACGTTATGTGTTTCCAGGAGGTTTTCGATAAGCGAGCTGCTATGAAGCTCACACGGGCTCTTGGTCCACTCTACGGACACATCCTCTACGACGTCGGCGTCTACGCCTGCCAGCCTGCTGGAACATGCTCGTCTTTTAAGTTTTTTAACAGCGGTTTGTTCCTGGCTAGTCGCTATCCCGTGATGGAGGCTGAGTATCACTGCTTTCCCAATGGACGAGGAGAAGATGCTCTGGCTGCCAAAGGACTGCTCACTGTAAAGGTATGACATCTGATTTAAAGGGATAGCCTAGTTCATCAAAAATGAAAATTCTGTTAGGATTAAGGAGCCGTTCTTTTAAAGAATACAGTAGTTCACCCAAAAATGTAAATGAATCCATGATTTACTCACCCTCAAGCCATCCTAGGTATACACGACTGTCTTTTTAGACAAATCCATTTGGAGTTATGTTTAAAAAACATTCTGGCTCTTCCATGTTTTATAGTGGCAGTGAATTTGTTATTTTTCAATAGTCCAAAAGAAGTGCAATGAAGCAAGCACATCCATCCATCATCAAAAGTGTCCCACACGGCTCTGGGGTGAGTAAAGTCCTCCTGTCACGAATCGATGAGTTTTTATACAAAAAAAATCCTTATTTAAAAATGTATAAAGCGTTATCTCTAGATTGCGCTAACTGTTGTATGATCATTCATTCCGGCAGATGACGTAAAGTGAGAGAGCAAAACGAAACACCGGTCACGAATTAGAAGTACAAAACGAGGATTTATAAAGAAAAACGTGGACGTATTTCGATATAAAATCATGTCAAGTTGTTCCAGACCTAGAAAGCGAAATTCCCTGACAAATGTAACTTTGCTTTCGGTTTATTACTTAAAGGACACTTTAAGTACCTCATTGACACCACAGCAAAAACTACTAGCCTATCTAATAAAGTTTAAACATTGTTAATAAAATAAGAACATACATTACAAGCAGAGATCAATATAGTAGAAAAAAGTGAGGTCTAAAAGGGGTATTCAGTAACTCAAGATAGTTTTCACTATTTAGATTAATCTTTGTTAAAGCTGTTTTGTTGATTGATTATCATTAATGACACAGACAGGAGCAGGTATTTATAAACTGCTGTCCCTTTAAGACCAGCGTTCTTCAGAATATCTTCTTTCGCGTTCAACAGAAGAAAAAAACTCGTACAGAATTGGAACAAGTGGAGAGTGAGCAAATGATAACAGATTTTTGATCCAGAACGTTTTATATAAGGGTCGGAAACTAACAAGCTAAAAATTATTTTTTCTTTTCACAAGGTGGAAATCGGGTTACGAAAAGGAGAGAAGAAAATGGTCGGGTATATTAACTGCACTCACCTGCACGCTCCTGAAGGCAAGTGTTAAGATTCATTTACAGAAATAGTTTACATGAAAATGTAAAATTCTGTTTGTTTATTCCCCTTCATGTCATTCTAAATCGAGATCGACCGATAGTGGATTTTACCGATAACCGATTAATCAACCGATATTTTTTTTAAATGAATTCTGAATGAAATCTAAAATAGTGCTGGAATATAAAACGGTAATTATAAACCATGAAAATGTACTGGAACAGCATGAGGATGAATAAATAAAGCCAAATATGGATTTTTTTTGGAATTGCAATGATGCATTCAAATAATTCTGAAAAGCTGCACTTGTTAAGAGTTGCAATGATGAATTTAAATAATTGCATTTCTTTATTATTATTTATTATATGCACGTGTTTGCTGCTCAGGGGATGGAGCCATTCGCTTCGAGCAGCTGAACATGTTGACCAAATGGATCAATGAGTTCCAGGCAGTGACCAGACGAGAAGATGAGATGGTGATGTTTGATGTGCTCTGTGGAGACTTTAACTTTGACAACTGCTCTTCTGGTACACACACACACACTGCACATCTCTAGTACAGAGCAGTGTTTATGCAGAGGTCATTCAGAGACAAACAGCCTCATTAATGTCTGTGTGTTTTCAGGAGACAGGTTGGAGCAAAGCCACCGTGTGTTTGAGGACTATACGGACCCCTGCAGAGCCGGAGCCGGGAGAGAGAAGCCCTGGGTCATCGGTAACACCCACAATTAATGCTTGTTTGCATCCCAATGCACTTTGGGGAAAGAAAAGTTTCTGTTTCTGTTCCTAAGCTGATGTTATGTAGTTGAATAAAAACTTACGGTGGTTTCATTTTTTTATTAATATTATTTAATTTTTGTTATTATTATTATTTTAGAATTTACTTATTTTACATTTTTGGTTAGATATGACTGTTAGAAATGTGTTGTTTTTATTTAAAAATAGCTTAGTTTAGTTATTTCAAAAAACTAAAACTAAAATGTAAATAAACAATACAATTAAAACAATGAAGATGCGTACGATAAAACAAATTATAATTTTAATAAAGACTTTTTTTTAAAATTACAAAAACTATTTTTTTTTACCTCAAATTAAGATGGCAGAAAATGTATAACTATTTTAAAAAATAATAATAAAAACTATTATAAATGATAGTAAAATGGCATGTTGTTGGTGTTTTTTATTTTTATTTTTTTAAATTTAAAAAAAAAAAAAAATTTATGGATTTAATTTGTTTAGATTTTTGAAATTGTAAACTTTAAGAGGATGTTGTTTTTTATTAATTAATTAAATTTAATTTAATAAATGTTTTCAATATAAAAATTCAGTTTGTGTATCAAGATGTTTTTTTCCCCCCTAGTTTTGTTTTCACATTAAAATGTAATTACAATTAAAAATGATCTTATATTGTGAAATTCCAAATATAAGTATTTAAACAGGACACTTGTGATGGTTTTGTTTGTAGGAACCGTGTTGGAGCAGTCGACGCTCTATGATGAGAACGTAAGGACACCAGACAGCCTTCAGCGGTGAGATCTTTTCATCTGTTGATAGATGAAGGTTTCTGTGTTCTGTGATCTGATGGATGTCTGATGGTCTCTGCAGGACTCTGGAGACTGAAGACCTGCGTAAGGACTATATTTGTCCTCCGAGGGCAGTCGAAGGTGTTCCTCTGGTCTGTCCTGAGCCTGATGAGCCCTGGACGGGACGCCGAATCGATTACCTTCTGTATCGAGAGAGCTCAGTCTCCAGTCACGGCAAAACTGTGCGTTTCCTGATCATAGCCTTCTTCCTGTGCTTTAATGCTGAGTTTGTAACACTTTACAGTGAGCTTCATGTTAGTTAATGCATAAACTTATAACACGCAATGCATTTGGTGTTGGATAATACAAAATTACTAACTAAAAAAAAAAAAAGTTACGGAAAGTTATGGAATTGTATTTCATTAAGATTAATGATCGCTCATGTTTACTTCAGTGAAACTTAAACTGGAAAAGTATATATAAAAATAATTCTAAATATTAATAAATATTATAAAAGACATTTAAAAACGAATAAAAATGACAAGCAAACAAAATAAAATTACAAAAATTAACTGAAATTAAAATGTAAAAAATAAATAAATTAACAAATGCAACTTTTGATGGTAATGATATAGAAGTAATTGTTGGAAATTAATTAAACTAAGATTAATAAATGCTTCAGAGGTATTTTTTCATGTTAACTTTAAAATAAAAACCGATTAAAACTAATTTGAGAGATGGAAAAATACTACATAGACATTAAAAAAACATTAAAAAAAGACAAAAACAGCAATAAAAAAAACTAAAACTAACTTAAATTCAAAATAAAAAAGGAAAATATAATAATAATAATAATAATTAAAAGAAAATAATAAATAAATAATCATATTCACAAACTCAATGTTTGAAGCTAATGAAATATTAGTAATTGTTGGAATTGAATTTAATTAAGATTAATAACGGCTTTAAAAGTATTTTTTATTGATGGCTCATGTTTACTTCAGTGAAAAAAAAAACAAAAAAACAAAAACAAATATATATATATATATATATATATATATATAAACTAATTGAAAATATTAATAAATATTATAAAGACATTTAATAAGTAATAAAAATGACAAGCACACAATTAACTAAAACTTTTACTGAAATTAAAATAAAAAGGAAAAAATATACAACTTTTTGATTTTAATAATCTAACAGTAATTGATGAATAAATGCTTCAGAAGTATGTTTCATGTTTACTTTAAAATAAAAACAGATTAAAGCTACTTCTAAATATGAAAAAAATGCCACATAGACATTTAAAAACAATGAAAATGACAAATTATAAAAAACTCAAAATGAAAGACATAAAAAGTTTAAACTTAATAATAATCTTAACAGATACTTTTACTGTAAATATTGAAATAGACAAAAGCTATAATGTATTTTTACAAGCATTGTTAGATATAATATTAACTAATGTAATTAAAGGATTAGTTCACGTCCAGATTAAAAATGTCCTGGTTTTTCTCTCCCTCATGCTTCAGAGATCTTCATGTCTTTCTATTGCCAAGAAATGAAGGTTTTTGAGGATAACATTCCAGGATTGTTCTCCATATAATGAACTTCAAGTGGCTTGAAGCTCTAGCCGAGGAATAAGAGTCTCATCTAGAGAAACCATCGCTCATTTTCTGAAAACAAGTAACATGTATATATTTTTGAACCCCAGATGAGACTCGTGTAGAGCTCTTTGAAGCTGCACTGGACTCTGAAGGAAGTGATTAATCCTGTAACTGATGCAGTAAAGTGTCTCTGTTCAGATGAAATGATGTGCTGTGTGTTTCAGGAGCTAGAGGAGTTGATGTACGTCACACAGCTGGCTGGACTGACCGATCACGTTCCTCTGGCCTTCAGACTCTGTGTGTCTCTGGATCCACAGCCGACGGACGCAAGCCTGCTTTAGTGCACCAGACTGAACACACTTTAGCACACGATGTCTGTTAGAAAGGCACCAAATGCTTTCAGTGCTAGTTCTTCCTCACTTCCACTCATTCCAAAGCTGACAGAAGAAAGTTAAAAAAGTGCTTGAGAAACACCAGATATCAGTGTATGATCGAAGCTATAGTTCTGACACGGTTTCCTACGCATCCAGATTTCACACACATGCAATGCATTCTGTTGTTGTGGTTTTGTTTGATGTTTTTTTTTCACAGACATGGTTTTGCAAATGTATTTTAATAAAAGCTTAGAATGTTTTTTTGCGTTCTTTGACTTTTTTGGGGGGTTTCCTGCATTTTTCTGTGAAAAGTTATTATTATTATTATTGTATTTTCTGATCTTGAACCAGAACACAAAACACAACACCTGGCAAAGAGATTTTAAAGCATGCTTTATTTTATTATCAGAAATAGTAAATGCATATTAAATTTTACATTGAAATTTTAATGTATTTATTAATTATTATTTTATCATTATAAATTATTATTTTAATTTTTTTTAAATAAGATTTATATATAATACACATATATTTTTAATTTAACAGAATAATCAGACACAAACATATTAGATGGGACTTTTATTACAGCTCGGGACTTTTATCGGTCCTTCAGAGGTCGTTTCTGGTCTTTTTTAAAGTTCACTTAATTCACTTCTGACACTCACCTTTGACCCCTGAAGTCTGTGAATGATGTCTGCGGCTCTGTCTCAAATCCTAGCGAGCTGTCTAGACAGCATGTTATTTCTCAAAATTTGATTTAAGTGGACAGCTTGTTGTGTTTTGAGACACAGATTTTCTCAAACTAATAGTAAAAATGTTGAGGAAATTATAAAAAAAAAATAATAATAATAAATGCCAAAGTCATGCAGAATATATTTCCTATTATTATAATTAATAATAAAATCCAGAAAAATGTAAAAGCAACTAAAAAAAAATGCATCATTATAAAAAAAATAAATACAGAAAAAAAATATAAATTCCAAAATCATACAGACAATAATATATATATATATATATATATATATATATATATATATATATATATATATATATATATAAAATAACAGATATAATGTTTCCTATCATTATAACTAATAATAAATAAAAAAAAAGGTCAAAACAAATTATTTTTAAAAAATACATAAGGGAGGTTAATCGATATAAACTGCAAGCAATTTAGAAAAAACTGTCACGATAAAGAGATGATTTCTATATATATATATATATATATATATTATTCTATGCTTGTCAGGTAATTCAGACTTATTTTTTTCCCAATTATGAGTTTATTTTTTGCTGTAGTTCTGAGTTTATATCTCACAGTTTGAATGTTTTTCTCTTTTGAATTTTTAATTATGTTTCACCACATTCAATACAGAAAACAGTCACTTCCAACTTGGAAAAGTGCAATGGAAAACCAATTGTCCAACCTGAAAATGCACAATTCCACCAGCGTTTGACATGGTTGAATTAATTAAAGCAATGGCTCTGCCAAAAATAAACCTGGATAAATGAACAGTTTATTGTAGCCATTGATTTCCATAGTATTTTTATCCCTTGCATTTCACCAGCATCAGAAATTGCACCATTGATGTAACCGGAGAAGTTCAAGTAAATGCGCTAGATAGCTGTGCACATTTATTAGATTTTTGTGTTCATCTGCTGCTCCCATTTGCTCTTTTTACGATCAGATACAACAATCATTCATTAAATATTTATTACAATATACACTGATAAATCTTTAATCCACTTCAATGGTAAAACTGCTCTGAATGATTCAAACTCGTAACTTGGATGATTCAGTTCAAACGATTCAAAAGAGTCATTCATTTTCGAATTTCGACATCGCATGTAATGATTTTATTTATTTTTATTAAACAATACAAACATGTTCCCAAGGTAATACAATTACAACTTAAGACACAAAAGATGAATATAAAGAGAGAAAAAAAGTCTCCCCTTTTTGTTGGGTTCATCATTACAGATTTCCTAATATAGTGAGTTTTATTTTTCCAAACAAAATTCTTTAACATGCTATCAATTCTTTTTAATGTTCCTTTAATCAACTTCCAAGGAAAGAGCAGCATGAGTCAGTCAAGACAATCCGCTTGTAATGATTTTGAAAGCACTTATAATGATGGGTGAAACGAATTAGTTAAAATGATTCACGGTTTCGAAGGGCTCTAATCGGACTGAGTAGCGAATCATTTGATTCAGATCTGAACTAATTCGATTCAGTTCGGGACTTCGGAGCGCGAATCTTTTGATTTAAAGCAGAACTTCGGAGATGACTCGTGAATCATTTTGTGAATCGAATGATTCGGATCAGGTTTGCGAAACATTATACAGGGTTCGTTTCCCAAAAGCATAGGCTAGTTGCTAACTAAGTTAGCACCTTTGTTGGTTGCAATAAATTTCCGATTGCCAACCAGGTTAGCTACTATGCTTTTGGGAAACGCACCACAGATCCGGACTTGGGAGCCCAAATTGCTGATTTAAAAAAAAAAATATATATATATATATATATATATATATATATAAGAGTAAAAATTATAAGAGTAGAGAACATAACACCATTAAGGCTGTACAGTAATAAAAACAAAAATAAAAATTTCTTAAGAAAATTAACCATTAAAATAAAAGTGTATGAAGTTTTGACTGTTTTAGGATTAACAGAACTTTGGATAGTTTTATAGACTTGTCTAGATCTTTGAATAAAGAAAAGACAGGTTAAGAGACAGATTTGTATGTAGGCATATGAGAAATTAGCTTGCTGGAAACAGAAATGAAATTATATTTTCCTATATTCTATTCTAAGTAGTCAAACAATCCAAAGAAAACATCCTCAAAATGGAAAGTAAAGTCATTTAATCGCCTAAAATATAAAATGTGAAAGTTTTTATATTTAATGTGAATAATGTTTTTCATTATTCTAAGAATGCTAAAATGTCCACAAATGTTTTTGCGTTTAGATAATTATTTAAAGATTACAAAAAAAACAAAAATGTATTGAAAAATTTTATCGAGTCACATTAGGCTACTCCATAAATGATTTGTCTTAACACTTATCCCTTACAACACAAGGACATCACAGAGACCTCTATATGACGTCTGCAAGACGTATTGTTTTTAGAGTATTTGCTCATCTGCATTACATCAATAGGACGTTTCCTATCACATGTTACTACGACGTTCAGAAGATGTCTATAAGATGTTTGTGATTTAGAATGCGTGTAAAACTGACACCTTAAAGACGTCTGCACACAGCAGATGTTTTCCAGATGAAGCAATCTTTAACAGACCTCTTGCAGACATATCTGTGCTATCTGGCTCACAACCTTTCAAGGAAACGTCTCACGACTTTCACAACGTTTTTAAAAGTCATATCTCAGATTGCACACGTTTACGTCTGCAAGATGTCTGTTAAAGATTGCTTCATAAACATCTAAACGTGTATTTGAGCAAACACTCTAAAAATACTCTTGCAGATGTAAATGCGACGCCAAATAGACGTCTCCGTGATGTACGCGTGCTATCAGGGGGATTGCTTTTAAAGAACATTAAGAAAATATTCTGTTTGTTGGACGTTAAATGAGATGTTTTATTGGAATTGTTTCATGTTAAATGTTTAATTCCCAAGAAGTTCCTCATAAAATGCATATAAACTGCAGGCTCGTTGAATTGTTTTATTCCTCTGACCTCGCACTCAAACAAGCTTTGCACGGCAGAAACGATCATATCCAGGGTGTTTTCACCAATCCGGGTCAGATTTCATGTTGGTTTCACTTCCTAGTTGACATGGAAGGTGCGGAACCAGGCGAACTACATTCGGTCACTCCTCCGCAGATTCCGACGCTTTCGTTTTCATGTCGAAAATGGCTCAAATTTATTAAAATATAATATATGGTAATTGCAGAACTCGATCTCGCTTGATTCCCGGCCTCGGACACCGACACTGACCCGACTCCCGGCCGCCCGTCGGTGAAGCGCCCGGGCTGAATGCATCTTCACTAGGGCTGATGGTCTGGTGTTGAGCAGGTTCTGCTGTGAAATGGGCTCTTACAAGAGTGAGGGCTCTCACCTGAAGCTGCTGACTTCACACAGAGAGCTGCTGGTGGAGCGGGTGAAGAACACGCAGTGCATTCTGGACAATCTCCAGATGAACGGCTTCATCTGCACCGAAGACATCGAGATCATACACCGCAGCAGCACCAAAACTGACCAGGTACAGCAATAACCCCAGAAATGCTTTAAGATGCATGAACATGCCTGTCGTTAGGTAGATTATTACATATATCAGTAGCCTACAACTATCTCTGTACCATGCTACATACCTGTTATAAAAACTTCTAAAAATAGGTTATATAAGAAATATATGAATTTACTGTACCTTCCACAAATCCTTAATCAGAACAGAAAGTCTTAAATTCATAGCCATGGCATTAAATGTTGTATGCATTGCTAACATTGAATATCTTCCACTGTATTTTTTTTTAACTTGATTTCCATAATCTTAAATCAAGTTACATTTACTTTAGTTTTTCCGAGAAACGGATCCAAATGAAGTGAGTTTAAGCTTAAAACAAGAACTAATATTCGCCAATGTGGTCAGAAAACCTTGTTTTTGTCCCTTTCAGTTAAGCTGATTTCTAGTAGGTTGTGCGCAGATATTTGTTAGTTTTTTGTTTCTCAAGTAAATGCATCTTGGTAAACAAAACAAAAAAAATCTGATATTTGCATTGGAAAAAAAATTGCAGTGTGATCAGAAGCTACAATAAAAGTTATTTCCATATCCTAGTTTTTCCAAATTCTACAGGCAGATTTCTTTCTTTATTTTTTTTGTAAATAGAGGTTATAGTAATAGAGGTTAGTTTAAAAAAAGCTTTATAGTGCCGCTCACTCAACTCTTTGTGTCTAGCTTTGGTCTTAAAATATCTTCTGTTAAAATGTACAATTTTATGTTTTACATAAATACACAATATATTTCACAGTTAATCAACTCACCTCATTTTCGGACATGCAGGTTCGCAAAATCTTGGAGCTTGTTCAGAGTAAAGGAGAGGAGTGCTCTGCGTATTTCATACACGTTCTTCATGAAGCATACGACGCTTACATTGATCTGCGGCCTTGGTTTGAAGAAATTCGGTATACGCCATTAGACACTATTAGTGTCATACCAGTGGTGAACACAGACCCGAGTGAGTAGTTTAATTTAAAATGACATATAACATTTTAGAAACATGGAAAACATGAAAAGAATAGTCCAGATCAATGTTCATAATAAAAAAAAAATGTTTTAGTCAGATTTTTATTTGGCATGCCATACTGTAGGACACTATACTTATGCACTTGAATATTTAATGAGAATATTCCACTGAATGTTTTTGCATCTTTGCAGTTAGCAAGTACTGTGAGAAGCTCAGATATGAGCTGGGAAGAGACACTCAGTTCATCACATCGTACTCGAAGAGCGAGGAGACGCCGCTGGAGGATCTTTACACGGACACTCAGATGGAGCTCCTGAACGATAGAGGTGAGAGTTTAGGATACTTACAGAGTCTGGATGAGCTTTTGGGAGACCAGGGAGTCTTCAACTCGCAGGCGGAGACCATCTTCATCACCGGCGACGCTGGCGTCGGCAAATCCATCGTTCTTCAGAAACTCCAGAATCTGTGGTCCAGAAGGGAGCTGAAGACTCACGCCAAGTTCTTCTTCAAGTTCAGATGCAGGATGTTTAGCGCCTTTAAAGAGACCGATGAGATCTCGCTGAAGGATCTGATCTTTAAACACAACTGCTATCCGGACAGCGACGTCGATAACGAGGTCTTCACCTACATCTTACGGTTCCCGGAGACGGTGCTTTTCACCTTTGACGGATACGATGAAATCCAAACGGATTTCGATTTGGATAACGTGCCGGAAACGGTTTCCCCGGAAGAAAAGACCCGTCCACTTTTGCTTCTCATGAATCTGCTTTGCGGAAAATTGCTCAAAGGTTCCTGGAAGATTCTGACTGCACGAAGTGGCACCGAGATCCAAAGCAGAGTGATCTGGAAGAAAGTCTATTTGAAGGGATTCTCCCCTGAACACCTGAAGAAGTACACAGCTTTGCATTTCCCAGAGAAGGAACACAGGACAATGGTGACCGATCAACTGGACGCCAACCCTCACCTCTGCGGTCTTTGCTCTGTCCCGTTGTTCAGCTGGATCATCCTCAAGAGCTTCAAGCATCTTCATTCGGTTTATGACAACTTTGAGTTGCCGGATTCTTGCATTACGCTCACAAACGTCTTCTTGCTTCTTTCCGAGGTCTTTCTTGGACACTCGACTGCACGTCCTGGTCTTTTAAAAGGGAGTACGAGGTGTCCTGCGGAGACTTTTAAAAATGGAGAGCGTAAGCTTGCGGCCTTCGCTCGACTGGCCTTGAACGGTCTCCAACGAGGAGGACTTGTGTTCAGCATTGAGGAAGTGACATCCTGTGGATTAGAAGATGAAATCCTTCAGTTTGGGTTTCTGAGGCCTGCTTCTCATTACGATGGATGCGGAGGCTCTGCAACCTTCGAGTTTCTCCACGAGACCCTCCAGGCCTTCTTAGCGGCGTTTGCATTGGTGCTGGACTCCAAAATCACTCCTGAATCTATTTTAAGTTTCTTCTCCAAATGCGAATACAAGAGGTCGTCGCATTTCTCCTGCTTGCCTTGCTTGAGAAAGTCGAGACCTAGAGATAAAGACCCTTTTCAAACCAACTTCCAGTTCACCAATTTATTCCTGTGTGGCCTCTTGTCCAAACCCAACGCGGCACTCCTGGAGCATCTCGTTCCTCCAGCATCATTGAAACAGAAGCGCAAGATACTAAAGTCGTATCTGTCCAACAGCGTGAGGACGCATCTTAAAGGCCTTCCTCGATATCCATCCACAGACATTGAGGGCGACAAGGTGCATGCAATGCCAAACTTCTTGTGGATGCTGCGGTGCATATTTGAGACAAACAGCGAGGACATTGCAAAGATGACGGCCAACGGCATATCGGCGGATTACATTAAGATCGCCTTCTGTAACATTTACTCGGCCGACTGCAGTGCGTTGAACTTTGTCCTCCACCACCGTAGGAAGCACCTGGGGGTCGACATGGACAATAACAACATCAACGATTATGGCGTGAAGCAACTGAGACCGTCCTTCAGCAAAATGACCGTAATAAGGTAAGAAAAGCCAGACAGGGGTTGGCTTTCCCCTAAACTAGAACTACTCAAAACTAATGGAATTACTAGGAGACTGAACAACAAATTAAGTTCCCACCTTTGTTTTCCAGATTTTGCGTGAATCAGCTGACGGACAGCAGTATTGAGGTTCTGGCAGAGGAACTTATCAGACACAAAGTCATTAAGGTCTTGGGGTGCGTTCATCCATTCATCTTCATTGTGTCGTTGGGTTTTATATAGACTTCATTCAATCCTCTTTTCTTTGCACTTTCAGGCTTTACAAAAACTACATCACTGATGTTGGAGCCAAACTAGTAGCGAAGATCATTGAAGAATGTCCACACTTGAAGGTCGTTAAGTAGGTATCTCGTCATTGCATGTTGCTAATAGAAGAATCTTTAACTAATAACATTCCCCGTGATAAGAGGACATGGTGCACGATTTGGAGAGATTTATGATTTTGTATGCATGCACATCTATTTTAAAGATGTTTTACACATTAAAAATCCATTGCTCTAAAAAATCATTACTGACAAAACCACGTGTTCAACATTTGTACTTCTAAACCCGTCATTGAATTGTTTTGGAGCATTTAGCAAGTGTGTTTTGATTTGACTGCAGCTTATAAAACATTCCTCTGGTGTGTGCATGGTTTTATTGATGGAATTAAAAATAGTTTGCAATACCTTCCAGACGATGCACACTTTAAAAACGACCTGTAAGGATAAGGATATATAGATGCATAATTCATCAGTTGTCACTTTAGATTAATTGTATACATTTGTTTGTGCTTCCCATAGGCTTGGCTGCAACAACATCACAGGTGTGGGTGGGAAATACCTTGCCAGTGCAATTCACAAGAGCAAATCTATCTTTGATGTAGGGTAAGAACATGTACAGGAGCATTTAAACCCAGGCTTTTAACTTATATCGCCATAATATCATACAATACTGCTCTTTTTTTAATGCATGTTTTTTCTTTGGAATTCCTGTTTTGAGGGTTTTAAACTGAATTGTAGAGAAATGATCAAAAACTATGGTAAAGGTTTGGTGAAACTAAATTAATTGCTTGCAGAATGTGGGGAAACACCATCGGTGACGAGGGCGCAGATGCATTTGCAGAGGCTTTGAAGAATCACCCAAGCCTGACCAATCTCAGGTAAGTCTGGCCTCATCAAATGAATCTCCTGTGTCCATTATGAGAAATTCAACTAAGATAAAGATCGAGCAATCGGAGATTGATCATTTCAATGTCGTTTAGTCTCTCTGCCAATGGCATAACGTCTCACGGTGGAAGAAGTCTGGCAAAAGCACTGAAGGAAAACAAAAGCCTTCACATCTTCTGGTACGACTGAATTTCATATTTTCTCATGCATGTGAAAATACAAAGATTTTCATTCTTATTTAATGTGGTTATTTTTCAGGTTGATACAGAACAAAATCTCTGATGATGCAGCGTCAGACTTTGCTGATGCCTTCAGATCCAACTCTGCTCTGACGCATCTGATGTACGAGCGATTATTCCTCATTATTTCAGCAATGCACAGTAATATCTAATTTACATATGGTGCATGCTAATTTTGCCATACATTTAGTTTATAGCATTCACTTTGTGCATAAACAAGTGCAATCTTTTTGCTGCATCTTGCATGCTTTGCTTGACAAATTTTATGGATATGCACTGTAGCCTACGGCCATTATCGTATGTGGACAACATTCAATTTAGTGACTCAAAAATCACTCAGTAAGCTAAATGCATGTCTTCTGAAAATGCCAAACATTGGTTACACATACCTGAGATCTTCACCTGTGTGCTGTAAGACAACTAAACATACACAATGCTTGGTAATTTATTAACTATTAGATAAGGATATGGTTTATCTTTTTGATGAATGCGTATAAAATTTGATCAAAAATTATTATGATAATAATCCAACTCTCTATAGGCTAATAGAAAACGCGTTCACCATTCAAGGAGCCAAAGAGATGTCTGAAGGCCTGACTAACAACACTACACTGAAGGAAGTCAAGTAAGATCTGCGATTTGATCCAAAAACTAGAGTTTGCATCATTTTAATGGCATAAAAGCTGTAATAGAAGATTATTCAGTTTCTCCAGATTTTAAAGCGTTGCATTACTCTTTGCAATGAAGTACAATCTCATAATGCATTGCAACAAGCATGTCAAACATGCCAAAGAAAAGTAGTGATAAAATGCTCTGCATAATACAACACAAATCAACTATTTTACGCAGTATTGGGGTGTGCAATGTATTTCATCACATCAACTTGCAAACTATATTGAGTTGAGTATCATCTCAATGCAGATCGATCCAAATCGCTCACTAATTAGGTCTCTTACTAGGCAGCTCACTAGGTTTTGGAACAGAGCCCTAGTTTTCCCTTTTAACTAACCTTACGTGAGCAGATCAGGTCTTCCATTTTTTACACATTTCCACATTTTCTGGTTTGTTCACAGCATTAAAGGAAGCCGGGTTTCTGAAGAAGAAGAACAACTCTATGAGGGTGACAAGCGGCTTCGCTTCCACTGAGAAGAAACATTAAAACACGTGATTTGAGAAAAAAAAAACCTGTGAGAAAAGGAAGTTGGTGTAATGCCACAGACACTGGTTTACTTCAGAATCAGAAGAACCACTGTAAAGGCAAAACCCATTTAAGACTTTCAGATTTATTACTGCGCGAGATTGTCGAGTGAATCTCTTTATAGTTAATAGATCGGCTGGGAATGACAAAAGCAAGTAAGTTAATCAATGCACAAGTTAGGTGCATCCCTACTTTTTATACATTTCATTTTAGAAGTATTTTTTTAATGCACTGCATGATCTCGTGAATAATTGTACTATACATTTCGTTCATTGTTACACCTTCAGAAAGTAAAATGCATTGACACACAACAAACAAACCAGGAACATGACAAAAGAATCTGCAAATGCATTTGGTTACAATTATTTCTGAAAAGATATAATGCATTACATTACACATTATGAATGTCTTGTAATGCATTATGCATAAAGACTTCAAGTGTTATCAGGATTTTTAATCTATTTTATATATTCATGTATTTGCTTTTATCAATCGGAGAAATCATTTAATGCATTCAGTGATTGTAGTCAAGTAGATGATTAAAAAACATTGCAAATAAATCTCTCTCTCACACACACACACACACACACACACACACACACACACACACACACACACACAGAAGGACATCCAGACAAGTATGTAAAGATCTGTGCTTCAAAAGATTTAGCTGTTTTTAATCTCATTAACTCTGTACATTTTTTTTTTACACATATGGAATGTCACATTATTTCTAAATCATTAAAAAATAAAAACCTTATGATCATCCGGGTGGCCAGTGTTAACCTTTCACATTGAGATGTTTCTGTTTGCTTCCTTTGCATCTCTTCAGGAAGTTGCGTAACTAGCTGTTATGTTTCTCTCGACTGCTGCAAGGATGAGAAATGAGTAGCAAATAGTTCGGTGGCAAACTAAACAAACAGTGTGCATCACAAGCTTTGATCCGGCCGGATGCATCAGGTTCAGATCTGCTGGAAACAGACGTTTGCGTAAAGCAGCAAATTGTCAAAGAATATCAGCATGGATTTATTAATCACCTAATGATATCTCATAAAAGAAACATTGCAAATGATCTAATATCTGATAAGGCTTTTTAAAAATAGTGGTGTTTCTGATGCAACATGTCATGGATCTTCTCACGTTTCCAGAAAACCTGCAGAAATGAACCTCACATTGAAACCGGTTCTCATTTCCATCAACAAACGATTAGCTGCATTTTAAAGCTGTTATGGCACTTAACAACTCAACCGCTTGAGGCTTTACTTAAGACTGAGACTTTAGACTTAAGTTAAGGTTAAGACTTTACTTGAGTCTTAACAAAACCTGTCTAGAAATGCCATTTTTCATCACAATATCAAAAGAAATTATTAAAATTTTATTTTACATAAAGAAAAAGAAGTGCATTTTAGTACTTATTTTTTATTTGCCAATAAATTATATAATCAATAATTAATGTATTTAAAATTACATTATGTACATATTTGTACTGCCATTAAAATTATTCTGATTTCAAATGTAACTAATATTATTTATTATTCCCTTTTAGAACTGGAGTACAGTGATTTTTTTTAAAACCAGTATAAATTAAAAGCAACACAATTAATATGATGAATCATGATGTATAAATACTTGTAACGATGGGGGAAAATGTGCAATTCTGAAAAATGTAAAAAAAAAAAAAAAAAAAAAAAAAAAAATACAATCTAAATCCTAAAAAATAAATTTTAATTATTATGTATTGTTTAAATTGTAGTGTATTTATTCATCATTTAAACCATTACATTTATGCTAATTTAAATGGAAAGATTTATTTTGAGCTTTCTTTTATTTTTCTCAGAAATGTTTTTTATCAGTGGAATACAATGATTTTTTTTTTTAAGAGCAGTACAATTAATCAGTGCATAAATAACTGTACTGAAGGAGTAAAAGTGTATAATTGTGAAAAATCCAAATGAAAAAAAAAGATTAGGTAGTATTTATTTGTACATTTGTAATGTATTTATTCACCATGATCGTATTTGTTGTTCAGCCATTTAATTTATAAAAAAAAAAAGATATTATATTATATTATATATATATATATATATATATATATATATATATATATATATATATGCAATTATTTTAATTAAGATCAGCATGAATTAAGAGCAGTACAGTGAATATCAATGTATCATTTAAATTGTATATATTATTTATTATTTAAATTGCAATGTATTAGCTCATCATGGTAGTATTTGTAGCACTGCCATTAAAATAATTCAGACCTAAAAATAAATTGCATTTTATTAAAATTCATTTTCTTCATGTAAAATATAATTTTGGATTTGTTTCTTCTGATTTTGACATGTTTTGATGAGATTCACTCTACATAGAGAGACAGAAGTCAGTGGTGTGTTGAATTGAGGCCCAGATTTATCTCAACAAATAAAACGTGATGCAAAAATGATCTTGAGACGGTGCAGACGTCATGTGAATCTTTATCCGAGACTCGAGATGCACGGGATATTTCACCATTCGCGTAGCGAGAGACAGAGAGAAATAATGGCTCAGTAGAGTTCAGGGGCGACCCGAATCAGGGCTCATGTCCCATCACATCCAGGCGTATTTCTCCGAGTCCATGGAGCCCTTCCTCTGAAGAACATCCCAAATGCAGCCGTCGCGTCGGCTCTTGGAATCTGAAAATTAAGGCACTAAGAGAGACAGTCCCATTGAACAGAGAACGATCAACCCGGTCGTCCGATATATAATCCACACAGTCAGCTGACCCTGAGTCCGGCCAATCAGAGACAGCCAATGAAGTGAACTCCTGCTAGATCCTGATTGGACATCTGTGTGACGGAGGAGAAACTCTCCACAACTGTTGGGGTTTCCGATGGACTGTGATGAGGAAAGCGTTTCCCTGAATGAGTTTTGGCACACTAGGGTTTATATATGGCGACTATGTAGGGCCTTGCTACGAGAAGAGACCAAAGTCACAGAGTCTACGAGAAGGAAGAGAATTCACATTGTGGTGCTTCTCACGACCAGGAGGCTGGAGACACGAAACAAAACACAACGATTAAAGAGCATCAGCATGATTTAAAGCCAAAAACACTGATTTTAATGCAATGTTTTGAGATTTTGAGCCACTTGGCGTTCCATAATGTGCTGTTTCTGATTAGTGGAAAAGAAAAAAAAAACATCTAAAATGCATATTTAAGTGTTTATTTTATCTCACATTTTTTTCAAAATGAGTTTCTTTCCCCCCTCCTATATTCTGAAGGGTTCGTTCACATTATTCACCTGATTTTTAAACAAATTCATAAAAACATGTAGCAAATGTGTTTGTTTTCTGGCTTCTGACAGTATTTTATGATTTACACAGTGATAAAGAAAAATACAAATCCAGGTTCTGGAAAAACCTTTAATGTGTCGACAAAATCAAACTGGAATTTTGAACCTGGATTTATCCAATGTTCAGATTCACCTTCTGGAAAATATATGCAATAGTGCATGTTTAATTAGATAATGCTTTGCTTGCATATTTAAATAAAACATTTCAGAAAAATCCTCATACAAAAAATGCTTGTGATTTGTAAATAATCACTCAGCTGGGGATGTATCTGATACCTATTACCGTAGTTGAACTTCAGTGTCTTTTCTTAAAATAATATGTGCATGCTGTAAGATAACAAGAGACTGTGGAGCTGTTTATACTCACTTTGCACATTCAAGTTTGAAAACCAGAAAGTATAGTAGCATGTTTGCATAATATCATGAAAATGACTCCTGCAATATGCATCTGCAATGCATTTAACCTGTGACATTATATTAAATGTTGTGTAACATGCTCATGAATGACAAACAATAAGAGGACTTTAATTTTAAAACTGTCAGTTTTTATTTAAATGCACTTGCATTATTACCATGTGTTACCTGTGCAAAGGTGAGAGAGGCGCTGCTAATCTGAAGGATGTTCAGGACACGATCGGTTCACTTCAAACCACTCGTCAATACAGCTGGAAGAGAAGCAGAGTTACTGTACGACACACACACACACACACACACACACACACACACACACGTATGTTAGCAGCTTTACCCTTTGTGATAGATGCAGAGGCAGGGCAGGCGTGCGATGGTGTCTCCCTGCACCAGCTCCTCCAGACATATTGCACATTCTCCTGTGTCCTTCGCCAGGACGTCCTCTGAATAAACAACGAACAACAACCCAAATCAGCCATAGATTCGGAGTGTGGAAACAAAATCTGGAGAAGCTGCGGGTAATTCATGAACAGGATTGTCAAAGAACTCCCAAGATTTTTTCAGTCATGTGACACTCGAAAAAAAAAAAAAAAAAAAACAATTTCATAGCATTAGTTGATAATTGAATTTTATAAATAAATAAAAGTTTACAAATTATTTATTCATCATGCTAGCATATGTTACACTGCCATTAAATGTATGCCGACGTAAATTTTTACTGAGTTTTCCTTTATTATTCTCTTCAATGATTTTAATTACTGGAATACAATGATTTTTAAAATTGACATCAGCATAATTTAAGAGCAGTACAATGCATATCACAGCATAAATACTTTACAGTTAAGAGGTAAAATGTGTGTAATTGTCATTAAGTTGTCATGAAAAATCTTTATCCCATTCTCAATAAATGTATTATTTAAATTGATTGAAATGATTTAAATTGCAATGTATTTACTCATTGCTTTGGCACATTAATTTATATCAGTTTATATAAACGTATAGTATATACTTAATTTAGCATAATGCAATTATTTTAATTAAAATCAGCATAAATTAAAAGCAGTGCCATGAATTTAATTATTTAAATTGTATATATTGTTTATTATTTAAATTGTAATGTATTTACTCATGGTAGTATATGTTGTACTATAATTAATTAAAATAATTGCATTATATAAATTTTCCTCAAAACAAACGTTATTTTCTTTATTGTGCTTAAGTAGAATTAGAATGAATTAATAAATAAAAGAATAAATAAATACATATATAGAGATCTAATCTGAACCTGTAAATAAAATTCAAGTTACACTTGATAAACGCAGCATGGGCCTCATTCATGAAAACCCAAAATATGAATTAAGAAATTAAATGATATAAACATAATATTTACACAGAATTGAACTTTTTTCATGAATGAAAAAAGTATATTTTATGAATGAGCAAAAGGTGGCGCTGAAGATCTGTATTTCTGACCATCAGAAGAGCAGCTTCTCTGACTGATTCCTGCTGTTTACAGAACAGAGTTCAACTCAAAAACTCATGCATTTCAGCATGCAACGAGATTCTCAACTAGAAACATACTGTAGAAGAAAAACAGCTTCAGCCACAGTGAATTAATTGGATGTTGAAAAGTGTTTGTATGAAGGTGGTTTAAAAAAATTATTTCAAAGGGTGATTATAGATGATAAAGACAAAACGATGAATTAATTAAATAAGATAGTTTGATTTCATGCTGAAAAACAGTAAAGGGCTGAAATCTTAAGATCAGTAAGTCAGCGGCCAGTGTTTGTTGGCAGAGTGAGGTGAACTGACACCTCCTTCACCTACCCACAACAACCTAGCAACCACACAACACCCTGTAACCACCCACAACACCCTAGCAACCACACAACACCCTGAAACCACCCACAACACCCTAGCAACCACACAACACCCTGAAACCACCCACAACACCCTAGCAACCACACAACACCCTGTAACCACCCACAACACCCTGGCAACCACACAACACCCTGTAACCACCCACAACACCATAGCAACCACACAACACACTGTAACCACCCACAACACCCTGGCAACCACACAACACCCTGTAACCACCCACAACACCCTAGCAACCACACAACACCCTGTAACCACCCACAACACCCTGGCAACCACCCACAACACCCTAGCAACCACACAACACCCTGTAACCACCCACAACACCCTAGCAACCACACAACACCCTAGCAACCACACAACACCCTGTAACCACCCTAGGGCTGTCAAAATTGCTCAAAATTGACGTTCGAATATTCCCTCTAAAAAATACACGAATATTCGAACTATTCGAACAGCTGGTTGCGCATGTTGTCAATGACGCACATTACGTCAATAACAGGGAGACATAACTGTATAGATAGTATAGATAGTCTATTTAAGTTTAAACATATATGAAAACGTATTACCTACACAAAAACAAGGAAATCAACTAATGGCCAAGACTGCAGACCTCACGCTCTCTCACCCTCACGTTCTCTGCGCATAATGGTTTAAATGAACAAACAAATTTTTGTGCAAGCAATTTAAGGTCGCGACTGTTGTCCCAAATATAGCAGGCTTCATTCAGTGATTGAAACAAATATTATTAATATTAATTGAAGTTTTACAGCATGTAGAACTGACATTGAATGCTCCGAGCGAGCTGTGCTGTGGTAAACATGGATCTTTTCCTTGACATGAAACGATAAATAATCAAACCTCGGATCCATTGCTTGACAGAACTCCCCGAAGCGTGCCCCATCCGCGATACTGATCGGTCTCATGTCCTTACAAATGAACGAAATTATTTTATCCGTTATGGCCTCTTGTCGAGTTGCAGACAAAGTGCTTGCGGCGGGCGATGCAAAGTAATGTTAAATGTCAAGACGTGATTGTTTAGCTGGAGTTCCACACATTATGCCATGCTCATTTGGGTGCACATTTTTGAGATGTGACCTCATGTTGCTAGTTGTCGAATGGTATGCTAACTGTATCTTAAATAGCTTGCATACAACAATCTCGCGGGTCAACAATTTTACCTCATTTTCTCTGCTGCGGAGTTGGGCTCTGCACTTGCTGGCATCTTCCATGAAGACGCGTCAACTTTCAGTAGTGATGCTGTGCCAGACAGTGTGACTCCTGTGAGGCTGTGACCTGTCCCTGAACCCTCAGGCGCGCTAGCGCGTCCAATCGCAAAGCAGACAACCACGCCTCTACTACCGCGGGCCTTTTATTCCACTTTTTTTTTTTATTCGAGTATTAATTTTCACCTTCGGAATTCGTTTTTTTAAAACTATTCGAATACATATTCAAATTTAGAATATTCGTTGACAGCCCTTAACCACCCACAACACCCTAGCAACCACACAACACCCTGTAACCACCCACAACACCCTGGCAACCACACAACATCCTGTAACCACCCACAACACCCTGGCAACCACACAACACCCTGTAACCACCCACATCACCATAGCAACCACACAACACCCTGTAACCACCCACAACACCCTGGCAACCACACAACACCCTGTAACCACCCACAACACCCTAGCAACCACACAACACCCTGTAACCACCCACAACACCCTGTAACCACCCACAACACCCTGTAACCACCCACAACACCCTAGCAACCACACCACACCCTGTAACCACCCACAACACCCTAGCAACCACACAACACCCTGTAACCACCCACAACACCCTGTAACCACCCACAACACCCTAGCAACCACCCACAACACCCTAGCAACCACACAACCCCCTAGTAACCACCTACAACACCCTAGTAACCACCCAAAACAACCTGTTACCACACACAACACCGTAGCAACCACACAACACCCTAACAACCATCCACAATACCCTTTTACCCACAAAACACCCTGTAACCACCCACAACACCCTGGCAACTAGGGATGGGCGTTTTCCACAAATATCACATTCGGTCATTCACAAAAAATGAATATTCAAATATTTGTTTATTTAAATTAAGTTTAATGAGTCAGACGTTATTTTTCAGCAACATTTGTTTTCGTCATTTTGAACAAGCTTACACACAATAAGCTTGAACATTACACATCGTGTTTTGTAGCTGAAAACCTTTAACAATGCGTGCAAACAAACAAAAGTACAGATTAAAAGCAAAAAAAAAAAAAAAAAAAAGTGAACAAAGAAAAAACGTAAAGCAGCCTGCAGCAATTAGGCTATTGTACAGAATGTAGCTTACACTTAACTTTTAAACTGTCAGCAAATCTTTTTTGCTTTTTTTTTATTGTTTCAAATGTTCTTGTTAAGAAATACGGGCATGTAAACATGATTGGGGGAAAGTCGGCTCCTGTTAACAATAAGGCCGGCCGCGGAGAAAACGCGCTCTGACGGCACAGACATTGGCGGGACTCACAAATAACGGTGTGCTAAGAGAATCAGTTTTGTGAAGCGCTTTGTGTTTTCGTTTACCACTGAATGGGATCCTCATATGATGGAATACATGGCTCCAGCAAGAACTGTTCCCACTCGTCCTGGCTGGACTCTCTGTAATCATCGCTGGAGAACTGGCTCAGCCTTTTCCAACGAGTGGGCATTGCATCTTCATCGTTGGTGACGCACCACTCGCATCAAGGAAAATGTTCTGATAATGTTCAAAAGTTTTTTTTTTCTTACTTCTCTCATGTTTTCATCGAGAAACCTGAGATGTTTGTGCCGAGGGTCTAGGGCAGACGCGAGAAGAGGAGTTTTCACTGCATTCTCCAAGTTAGCTGTGTTTATTCGTTGCTTGAGAGATGCCGCTACAATGTTCTTGGATCACTTTCTGTGATTCTCCACGCCATATTTGAAGTACTGTAGAAGACCGCAGTTCTTTTAGGGGGCGTTCACATATCGCGTCTTTTGTATGCTCAAGTTCGTTATTTCCAATGTAGGCGCGCGGTATGCGCGCTCATAATGGAAGCGACGCGGTCGCGATGCGCACGCGGTGGGACGCGGTCCGGTTTTTCCAGGCGCGTCCGCACAGCATTGAGTTAAAAACATCTCAACTTTCTGAATGCCACAAGCGCACCGCAGGTCATGTGACAAGAACTAAACATTTAGCTTCATCCTTTCCTGTAACAACATTGAAAGCTCAGCCAAGATGAAGGAACACCTGATCATAGCTGTATATGGATTGCCATTTTGAAATAAATTTAGTAGCAGAGCTACTGAAAGCGATTTTTTTTGTGCTGCAAATCCATTTATCCTTTGCTGAAATTTCCGCGTCTTCATGGAGAGAGCGCGTCATTGTTGCTTAGCCTCAGGAGCGCTTCTGCCCGAGCGCTTTGGAAAGAAGGAGAGAGCGGCGCGCATAACCTTTTCCACGCGTTATTAGGCGCGATATGTGAATGGCCCCTTAATCATTCATTAATTATTTTTTGCTTGCATACACCTTTAAATATTTTTTTTTTTTTTTGCGAAATTCGAATATCATTTTTATTTATCGAATAATTAGAGCAGAACGAATATTCGAATGTTCGACTATCCGTGCACACCCTTACTGGCAACCACATCACATCACAACCAAAACACCCTAATGAACACGTTATACCCCGAAAACCCACCACAACACCCTGATGACCACCTAACAACCTAAAATATTTTGAAAAAATATATTTTTTTTTAAAATATTGAATTTGGTTTTAATTGTTGAATTAAATGAACAAACAGACTCTGGCTCTTCATGCCATGCATGTTTTAAGATGCTGTACCAAGTAAAAAGTCTCTTGCGGTCTGCTTCCAGCTGTATCATAAATCATAAGCACAAGAGCGCATTTTCTGACTCAGAGTCGGGTAAATTGACCAGCACAGGTCAGGCTCTCTAATCAAACGAATGCGAGATCTCTAACATGAACTGTGGTCATCTGTGCCTCAGTGCTGCTTTCCTCTGCGCTTCAGTGATTGACGGAGAATCAATGTTCACCAGCGGAAACTGAGCACACACAACAAAAACATGCGCCATGAAACACTAAATAAACAGAGCTCATCTATCAGGACAGTGGCATTTACACACACCCTAAACTCTTAAAGGTGAAGTATGGGATTGGATGTTGTCTTTATAAAGATTTGTCTTGCATGCATTTTAGAAGAGATCTTAAACTGATTTCTGACGGCAGACTTTGAATCTTTGATAACGGAGCACAGAAATCTCAATATGAACTCAAGCAATGATCTGAGATCTATCTACTCTATGACTATTATTGATTCATTTGGATCTACATTTAGGTGAACTTGTCAGAAGGAAAAAGTTGATACTGTAATCAAAAAAAATGCATTGTCACTTTTCGGGGAATAGCAGTTCTGCAGTTCTGCATGAATTCTTTTTTTATTTAAATTCAATGTAAATGAGATGAAAATGCCACATGGGTTAGGTTAGTACTGGGGTACTGGGTAAAGTACTGAACTGCAGTATTCCTGTGATATTAAGGCTGTTTTGCTGAGTAATCTGAATGTCAGCGGGAACGTCGCTAAAGCTCAAGGCCGTGACATCTGCGACCCTGTTACATAATATCAGATGAAGCTTCCCGCTGCGGCCGGGTCACATGAGACGGCAGATAACAGCAGCGCGTGGACTCTGAGTGACTGACCACATGTGAGCAGGGTCCGGTTCCCACTGAGAACACATGGAGAACAGCAGAACCAGAGCTGAGCTGGACTGACTGGGCCAATCAATCTCACCTTCCAGAACAAATCTGGCTCATATTTCATAATGATTATGATATTATATTCTGTACAGTTTACAATTATATTTTTTAAATGCATGAGAGCATTCTGGGATGAAGCTCATGAAACCTGTCGTTAATGTGTCTGGGTCATATTCTCTCAAAATCTAATGGGAAATGATGCAAAATCCAAAAGAAAATGGGATCATTAAGACATTAGTTTCATAAAAATTAAGCATATTTACCAGCAAAATTTATTTTAGATGAAAATCTTTTATTCATTGTAGTGATGTCATATATATATATATATATTATTTGAATTTGTAGATCATGGTAGTTGGTTTACTGCCTTAAACTTGAGCAAAAAAATAATAAAAAATTAAATAAAATAAAAACTGTAAAAAAAAAAAAAAAAAAACTACTTTGGGCTGAGAAACTCTTGAAGGCAACATGCTGTGTGTGTGTGTTTGCTTATTTAAGTGTGTGTGTGTAAGCTTGTGTGTTTATGTGTGTGCATGTTAAAGTGTGTGTTTGTTTGTGTTAGCGCGTGCGCGTGTGTGTGTGTAACCGTGTGTGTGTTTGGTGTGTGCACGCGTGCGTTTGTGTGTAACCGTGTGTTTGTGTATGAATTGCAGTGTGTGGAGAACCGAACTGTTCGGGTTTTTTTTCAGTGAACCATGCCACCCCTAATACACACACAAACACACAGACACGCTTAGACACACAAACACACACTTAAATATATACACACACACGCTTACACAAACACCTACACACACACGTGCACAAACACACGTTTACACACACACAATTACACAAACAATAGACTAAAGATACAAACAATAAACAGTGGTTTTCAGTTTTGTTTTTTTATGTAGGTCTAGCATAAATTTTTAGGTACAGAAATTGAATAAAGTAATCAAATGTAAAACAGCATTGCATATTTGACTGTATAATTTAAAGATTATTCTTTAATAAAGTTACAGAAGCTTTTTAATCAAGAGCAGTGAGTGATTTCTATGTTGTTGCTGTTCGATTAATATAAAGACTGTCACTTTAAACCTGAAAATCACCGTTTATTGTTTGTATTTTTAGTCTATTGTTTGTGTAAACGTTTGTTTGTGCACGTGTGTGTAAGTGTGTTTGTGTAAGCGTGTGTGTGTGTATATATTTAAGTGTGTGTTTGTGTGTCTAAGCATGTCTGTGTGTTTGTGCGTGTATTAGGGGTGGCATGGTTCACTGAAAAAAACCCGAACAGTTTGGTTCTCCACACACGGTTCGGCACGCGCTGTGACCGCGGTTCAACTTAAATCTGACCAAGCACCTGTAATATGGTTTGCTATAAATAATAACACCTAAAACAAACAGGCTTCAGCTAATATATGATTCTGTTGATGGATGAGCATTCTGGATTCCCAGACATTACAACAACAGCGACGAGGAAAAGAAAAGAAAAAACAAACCCTGGACAAACCATGCACTCTTGTTCAATGTGAATGCCGTTTGCTGGATTATGAGCAGTCATTTATTCCGTCATCATCTGGGTGCTGATATCGCACGCTCACTGATGAGATCTGAACACCACACGTTGATATGTATTTAAACTAAACTCATTTAAGGTAATTATTATTATTTATTTTTTTTTCTAAAATCCTGTCAAACGTGCACAAACCACTAGCTACTACTAAATATTGTAGAAACAATTTTCTGTAAAGTTGCTTTGTAACGATTTGTATTGTAAAAAGCGCTATACAAATAAACTTGAATTGAATTGAATAATAAGTTGCTTTGAATAAAATCATCTGCTAAATGAATAAATATAAATATAAATGCATTACATTCATGAGGAGAGTGAAAATAGTAGTACATTTTTTGGGCCATTTTGTAAAGTTTAGTGACATTTAAATCTTCATTATACAAAAGTCAGCCTGTAACACTCGAGACATGAGCATTGGTTCCTAAAAAACATTACTGCTTTAGCTCGAAATCTAATCACATGCATCAGCTGAAGCCTTTAAATAAGAGATAGAGAAGAGCAACTAAAATCAACCCTCAGCATTTAGTCTGTTTTCTTTCTGTGGTCTGTATCTACGAGAAAGATGAGTATCGATTACCGCTCTCTCTCTCTATCTCTCGGTTCATCCGGAGCGCTTCATCTGCTGATAAACCTCATCCTCAAACGCAGCACGCAAGTCACAGAAACTGACACTTTCATGTGACAAACCATTCATTTTCTGATTAAACTTCATGTGTTATGTGCAGTTAGGTTCCTGAGAGCATGAGGAGATCTTCACTGATAACACACACCTCATCTGAGAGAAAACACACACAGAAAACAGCCTGAATCGGCACTTTCTGGAGCCTCAGAGGGACAAACGAGTTTTTACTGAATAGAATTAATAAAAGCCAGCTCAATTTTACCTGATTTTTTTATTTTGTCACAAAATAGCTACCAACACCCAGCTCTTTACATATATAAGTAACATTATCTGCATAAAAACATGCTTTTCTTAGCCAAAACTGATATGCAATTAATTGGTGATTACTGAAAACACTGAAACACTCAACAGCCCTAGTTAATGTATATATCAAATCCTTTTATTACTTTGTGTATAACCCAGCTGTCAGTGATTACTCTGAGTTTATCAGGCTTGATTTTCCCATGGCAGGAATCTCGTGTTGTTTTAGATCAGATTTTTCACTCTTTCGTCTCTGGGTTTGGCTCATTTCCCAGCTGCACGCACAACTCTGTCCTGTTGAGTTTATGGAAACTGACGACGCCTAAAAACATGACAAAGGGCTATAAAAACAAGACAAAAGTAAATCATTCAGATGGAAAGAGGGGACAGACTCACACTCATGTCTGAACAGATTCTATACGACACCAGCTGGACCCTCATAATCACAGAGGGGCTTGACTAAAATCATAATATTGCACACACAATGCCACATTTGTATGGGATGAAATTAGACTCAATATGATTAATAGATGCACGCAAAAATATCAATGTACTACATCAATTTTATACATGTATTTTACGAACCACAATCAAATGCCTTTCAATTTGATTCGGGATTAAATGATTGTGGAGCGATTTGTACATATACAGACATGTTTGCGAATAAAAATGTTCTGTTCTGCATTAACCCTCTGGAGTCTTTTAACGCGGATACGCGTTCAGTCATTTTCTCCTGATAACCCCGAAAAGAACTTAAATTACACTTTCAGTTTTAATCGTACAGATAAGAGCAATACATCAATCGAATCTGTAAAGGGTCTACTTTTTTTTGGATACAGACATAATGACAACAAAACTTTGTGCTTTTATAAAATAAAGATAACAAACAAGGTGTGCTGTCTGCAGCCTTTGTCTGCGCTGATCTTCATTTACAAACACGTCATTAAAATGAACTAACTCCATGAATACTCAACGAAGAGACGTGAGAGAGATATCTATAGAAAGCTTGACATGTCTACTTTTAAACTAAACAAGTGCCACCGAAAACAGATATTCTGTGATAAAGTAATCCATATGAAAACAACGCGATGTCCGTTTTTCTCGTCTCACTTCATTATCTTCTAATGTGACCACGCCCCCGCACGATACAGTGGATCATGGCATACTTCTAAACCGGCTGCATCACACCATTGGGCTCACTGGCACTGCTCTTAACTGGTTTAAATCATATCTCACTAACAGAACAGAGTACATTTCACTTGGAAGTGCAAGGTCCCAGCAACACACAGTTACCTGCGGGGTCCCTCAGGGGTCAGTCCTTGGCCCCATTCTCTTCAACATTTACATGATCACTCTTGGCCATGTCATTAGCCGCTATGGAGTCTCATTTCACTGCTATGCTGATGACACACAACTGTACATCAAAATTTCACCAACCTCATCTTCATCTTCAACACTCACTGCCTGTCTGGAGGAGATAAGGGTGTGGATGAAGCACAACTTCCTCCAGCTAAACAGCTCTAAAACGGAGGCAATTCTTGTTGGCACACCACGTCAAACCCAGTCTTCCTCCATTACTGGTATAACTATCACTGATCATGTCATTCCCCCCTCCACAACTGTCACCAATCTTGGTGTAAGATCTCCCTTCTAACCTACCAGTGTATCTATGGAAATGCCCCCCCCCCCCATCTGAAAAAACTACTCACACCTCCGACTACGACAAATTTAAACTGCCTCCTTCTCCCCAAGACAAAGCTCAGCACTATGGGTGATCGGGCTTCTTGCTCTGCCGATCCTCGGATTTGGAATGCCCTTCCTGACCATCTGAGGGCACCTCAAACTATTGAGAATTTTAAAAAAGGACTAAAAACATTTCTTTTTTTTAGGAGAACTTGTGACTTAACTATTAAACCTTTTAGTATTTTATCCTTTCTAATTGATCTTAATTGTAGCACTTTGAGATTTGTTTCAAATGTAAAGTGCATTACAAATAAAATTTATTATTATTATTATTATTATTATTATGAACGCGCTATTCAGATTCAAACTGAAGCGAGTGGCTTGAATACGCCCATAACAGAAGAAAAAGCAGCGAAACTGTTCAGGTTTTTTTATTTTACTGTTTGCTTCGCGATGAGAGGAATAAGACTTAATTCACCCCAAAAAGATGTGATGTGGTTGAGGATTTGAGAAATGGATTTCCTCAGAAAAAAAAGAATGAAGCACTTTATTCAGCATAGATCATAAACATGAGTAAGTCTCTTTTTATTTATTTATATACTTGTACTAGTTTTCACATAACGTGTAAACATTTTACTAGTTAGACTTTTTCTATCACCCTGGAGCCCAAGACCGGTTTCCCACTGAAGCTAAGCAGGGCTGAGCCTGGTCAGTACCTGGATGGGAGACCTCCTGAGAAAACTAGGTTGCTGCTGGAAGAGGTGCTAGTGAGGCCAGCAGGGGGTGCTAACCCTGTGGTCTGTGTGGGTCCTAGCTCCCCAGTGTAGTGATGGGGACACTATACTGTCGACAAGCACCGTCCTTCGGATGAGACGTTAAACCGAGGTCCTGACTCTCTGTGGTCAGTAAAAATCCCAGGATGTCTTTCGAAAAGAGTAGAGGTGTGACCTCGGCATCCTGGCTAAATTCGCCCATTGGCCTCTGACCATCATGGCCTCCTAACAATCCCCATATCTGCTGATTGGCTTCATCACTCTGTCTCCTCTCCACCAGTAAGCTGGTGTGTGGTGGGCGTTCTGGCGCACTATGGCTGCCGTCGCATCATCCAGGTGGATGCTGCACACTGGTGGTGGATGAGGAGATACCCCCAGACTATGTAAAGCGCTTTGAGTGCCTAGAAAAGCGCTAGTGAATTATTATTATTATTATTATATTATTATAAACTACAATTTAATATAAACTACAACTACTATACCATTGAAAAGCTTGATGTAAATAATATAAATGTAACAAATAAAGATACTGTAACAAATGTAACAAACTTGTTCTTTCAAATTATTCCCCCTAAAAAACCTGAAAAATATTCTCAGCTCTTTTCAACATTAATAATAATAATAATAGGAATAATAATAATAACAGTAAATGTTTTTTTGTAGAAAATAAGATTGTTAAAAGGATTTCTGAAGGATTGTGTGACTGGAGTAATGATGTTTATCAAAGTCAGCTTTGATTGTTCCTAAAACTGTTTAACTGCACTCACAAGTGGATAGTATGTTGTGGGATAAATAAATATATTCTAAATAAACTACAAACATAAAATAATATAGATTTATTTTGTTCTCACATTCTTTCTTGTAACTCTTCCCTCTCAGTGACACAAGCTGACTGAGAGGCTCATTATGCAGCTCATTAAACAGCTCATTATGCAGCTCATTAAACAGCTCATTATGCAGGCCTTTCTTTGTCTTCTCAGGTGTAAATCACAATGATATTCATGATAGTTGACACCTACTCGCATATGACTTTTACCAACAAAAAGTGTCTTAGAAAATTTAAATCAATATATTGTTTTCTGTGAGTGAGTAAACAAGATGATTTTCACATAATTTAGAAAGAAAAATTCTAGGCTGCAAGCTCCAGTTCTAAAAACTCCCGGGAACCAATGTTCTGTATGTTTTATTGCCTTATTCAAGTCTAAAGTGAGGTCTAAAGTGTAAAAGTGGATGCCGAGTCAGCAAAGTGCAACATATGCGATAAGAGTATTGCAACCAAAACCGGCAATACCACCAATTTAATGAAGCATTTGTTTGGATGAGTGTTTTGCCCTCCCTCCCTGTTTAGTTTGGTCTACTCCATTGCATATCTTGAAACACGCCCCCTTTCAGGTCGTCTAAAAAACAGAGAGAGAGAGACAGATTTATCTGGTACAGCGAATTTCTCTGAGCAGCAGGCCACTGTATACGTTCACTTAAAACATAACCGACTGTGTTTACAAGGATACTTGCAGAGACAATTATTATGATATAATAGTGTGTGTATGTGTTCATTTAGAAGTTACGATACGCGAAAGATTAATTAATTCTCTGTACGTGCATTGTCTGAAATGCTGCTCGCAACGCGTGCTTTGAATGAGTGCGCGCAAGCTCCGAACGCGCGCGAATTGTTTAAAACGCTTGAATCAGCAAGATTTAGAAACAAGTGCAAACGATCAGCTATGATCCGTTTCACCCCTTCAAGCGAGTGAACAACGCGAATCAAGTTAGGAATTTTACATCACGATAGCCAGTCGGACTGGAAAACACAATAGCCCCGGGACGCTAATGATTTTGCGAGCCCTGCACCTCAGATCTATCCAGTTTGTGAAACACTGGTTTCCACACTGGTTTCGTTAAACAAAATAAATTATTATTTTAAAAGATTGACTCAAAAGAATCATCGGTTCACTAATCGGATCAGGAACTTGTATTACAGAGTCAAAGATTATCTTGAACATCTCGAATGAATAAAGACTTCAAGTTCATCTGTAAAGCTTTTTTTTTTTTCAATGGAGTATCAGTTGCCCTATTGGTTAAAATCCCCAAACGGTTTACTTAAATATTAAATTAATAAATGACATCAAAACAGGGGCGTTTGCGTTATGATGTGGTGGGCTGCTGTGGGCCAGAAAGTCCAGGGCTACTTTTTGGTCCCAGTCCGCCCCTGAATGGCGCACCCCTCCAAAAGCACAACCAGTTGTATTAATAATGTTATCCTGAGTGTGAAGTGTTACCAGAATTTGTTTTAATTAAGGTGAAAAATATAAGTTTTGTGTTTAATGTATCTGTGTTGATGTTGAAATGGATTTTCAAAACATATAGTATCGGAAAAAGTATCGTTAGGAACCGGTATCGAAACTGAGGTATCGAAATTGGCACCGGATCGAAAGATTTTGAACAATACCCAGCCCTACGCATAACATTTTTTTTCTCAAAAATACAATCATGTACATACATGCTGCTCACATATTATTATCAGAGCCTAGTTTGTGCTGATTACAGTGAGATTAGACTTGACCCATTTTGATATTTATAAGAAACTGAAAAAAGCACAAATGTCAGGGCATGACAAAACTTCTCCAGGCCCCAAAAAATACCCTTAGACTCCAGAGGTTTAATACATCATAAACTGCTCATGCAAAAAGGATTCTATGCATACGTGGATCGGGTGACACGCGTGCATTAATTGACATCTAGTTCGAGTCGATCTTGTTTCATTTGAATTTTGAGACTTTCGTTCCACCCTTTGAGCCTTTCCCAATCCACACACACACAGCTCGCGATCCACGTGCAGCTGAGCCAAAGAAAAACAGCCACCACTAGATGGCACTACAGCTCCACTCACGTGTGCATTCAATTGTGTAAAGCTTTATGAATGTTACATTGGGTTTTCTTTGTTTCTTTTTAATTTGGCTATTCTCCTCTGCCCGTAGAAATACAATAAAGATGTTTTATTGAACTTATTCTACCTTAACTTGTCTTAAGACACAGAATAGCTTATATTAATTTGGCCAAACAAGAACTTCGTGACAATAGCCTACCATGTTTTTTTTTGTTCAGCCTGAGCTCGGGTCAAGCACAAGCTTTCTATAGATATCTCTCTCATGTCTCTTCGTTGAGTATTCACGGAGTTACAGTTCATTTTAATGACGTGTTTGTAAATGAAGATCAGCGCAGACAAAGGCTGCAGACAGCACACCTTGTTTGTTATCTTTATTTTATAAAAGCACAAAGTTTTGTTGTTATTATGTCTGTATACAAAAAAAGTAGACCCTTTACAGATTCGATTGATGTATTGCTCTTATCTGTACGATCAAAACTAAAAGTGTCATTTAAGTTCTTTTTGGGGTTATCAGGAGAAAATGACTCATCACACGTATACGCGTTAATCGACTCCAGAGGGTTAAAGTACTTCCACTGAAAAAGCACAAATATACAAATTATATAATAATAAAAAGCTGTGAAATATAGCGACATACTATCTTTAGTGTGCAGACATATATGACCTAGTATCAGACATGAGTAACCTAGTGTGTGTGTGTGTGTGTGTTAGTCAGCATGAGACGCGTTAGTTACCTGAACTAACAAACACGGCTGCTAAACACTCCGTAAAACACAAACTCAGCACTTTCACTGCAGTGAACAACAAAGCTTTCATTCAGGCGACTAAATAAAGCTCATCTCTGCATGTATCAGACGTTTGAATGTGAATGCATCACAACCAATCACTGATTCTGAGAGCAGCCAGATCATGGGGTCTCAACAGCTACACACAAACATGATGCCCTTCTGTCTTTACAGGGAGACTCAAACACATCAGCATTGCACTCAACACAAACACTCACCGTTGTACGTCACTCGAGGTTTGGTCAAGCACATGACCAGATGAAGGTCCATTTCATCCGAAGAGATAAACTTGGAGCAGACGGGGCACTTGAAACCTGTGGAGACAAAAATCAGGAAACCCACATGAGTTCAGGCCTCTAGAAGTCTTTTAAAGACGTCCAGTTTAGGGCCACAACTTCAGCTCTTAATTTACAGTAAAGAGCTCATGGAACTCACTTCAACACCATAGCAAAAAAATTTACAACTACTTTAACTATTTGAAAATAAAAACAATCAATTAAATGAGTTCATTATTAATGTGAATAATATTAAGGAAATAACGCAAAAAAACACTAGCATGTCTCCAAAAAAAAAAAAAAAAAAAAAATCACGTAACTAAAAAAAAAAAAAAGTTTTTTTCAGAACAACAAGAGAAAAACATAATTATTATTATTAATTTAAATCAATATAAAATATAAAAGGGACTGCACAATTAACCAAAATAATAATGCAAATATTATCATATTTATGCATCACTAAAAACATAGTATTATTCTCATATCTAATGATTAAAAAATTAGTTTTATTTTGCCCAGTTTTTATTATACATTTTAATTGAATTTATTATCCATGGCTCCATTCAGTATTAAAAATAATAACAACAATAATCTGTTATTATTATTAGTGCTTTTATTAATAATAATTTTATTCATTATAAAATATAAAAAGGGACTGCAAAATAAACTGAAATCTGTAATAATGAGATCATATTAATCATATGCATTCATAAAAAAAAAATATTATTATTATTATTAATTATTATTCTCATCCCAAATTTTTTAAGAAAATCTGTTTTATTTTGCCATCATTGTTATTGCTAGATTATAAATTTAATTGTAAAATATAAAAAATGAGAGTGCATATTTAATTGAAATAAAAATAAAATTATTTTAATAATGATATTTAATCAATCATGTATACATTAATAAATTAATAATAATACTAATAAATGAATGATCTATTCTCTATCCAATGTTATTATTATTTAAATGCCATAATGTTATATGTGGCATGCACACACACACATCCGAGCTATAATTAGGCATAAAACACACTCGAAGGCTTTGTTATTTCCAGGAAACTGGTCTGGAAAAACTGGCTTTGCAATCTTCAACATGTGCAGGTGTTTCTCTGGGACGGACACAGCAGGAGCGCGATAAAGAGCTTAGAAGAGACACAACCAGTGTGTTTGTGTGTGTGTGTGTGTGTGTGTGTTAATCCTTCAGTAGATGCACTCACTCACACACACACACACACACACACACACAAACTCATTTCTGAAATGCATGTGAAACCCTGCAGAAACAGACGATCAGCTGAGTAACGTGAAGAGCAGCTCTGAACACAATGCCGAGGGTTTGTCTGCTCACACACACACACACACACACAGCTGAACTCAGACAGTAGAGATGTTCTGTGTGTCTGGATGAACACACTCAGTGATATGATCCACTGGCAGCTGCAGTGGCGTATGACCACCTCGTGACTGAATAGAACTGTTCTGCATAAACGTGCCATTGAGGAACAGAACAGCCTTCAGTCAAAACTGCTAACTGAAGACCTTACAGGATCTAAACACATCAGAACTGCGGTTTTTGCAAAGCTTCTTTGAAGCATAACTGGGCCTATTATGACAGTGCATAAATAATACAGAATACCTGTTGTTTTATAAGGATTGGGGTTGGGTCTCAAAAACCGGTTCCATTTTAGAACCGGTTGCACATTTCCAAGAACCGGGTATTCGATAAGACGCTTAATTTCAGTTTGATTAAACACAGAGAGCAGCGGTTTGTGTCTGTTTTCGGACAGCTCCGTGTATTTCCACTGTAGTAAAGCTTGTTCCGAGCCGAAACTGACTTCTTTCATATTTGTCGAACAATATACAGAAAACTACATCAGTATATCATCATAAACGCAGCCGTTTTTGTCTTACATGAATGTAAACAGATGAGAAAGAAAACACACATGTGCAGTATTTCTGCTTAAAGAGACAACAGCCTAATAAACGCGCTGCCTGTCATTAATGTTAATCAAAGAACAAAAGAAAATCATTCACAGATCTTGACTGAATATATTTAATAACTTTACTTGATTAATCTATTTTATTTATAAAAAGAAAACTATGCAGTGTTTTTAAACTTTTAATTACAGTTTCTGTACCTGAAATTGTTTAGTTGTATTTATTTATGATATTGCTATAATTGATTTGTTTGTTCTAATTCACTTTAATCACTACTTTTACCATCAACACCGTGTTTGGGAAACCCTGCATCAGCGAGTGATGTACAGCATGCAAAACCAATGCTAAATGCAAATAACAGAATCCAAATAGTGGAAATAGTGAAGTGACATTCAGCCAAGTATGGTGACCCATACTCAGAATTTGTGCTCTGCATTTAACCCATCCGAAGTGCACACACACAGAGCAGTGAACACACACACACACTGTGAACACACACCCGGAGCAGTGGGCAGCCATTTATGCTGCGGCGCCCGGGGAGCAGTTGGGGGTTCGATGCCTTGCTCAAGGGCTCCTCAGTCGTGGTATTGAAGGTGGAGAGAGAACTGTACATGCACTCCCCCCCACCCACAATTCCTGCCGGCCCTGGACTCGAACTCACAACCCTTCGATTGGGAGTCCGACTCTCTAACCATTAGGCCACGACTTCCCCTAAATAGCCTAACAGACTGTATCATGCATAGTTATAGTTTATGCAACATGCAAGAGCGTGATCAAGATATGAACAGAGACGGTCAGTGTCCGACTTCTCAAAGATGTTTGCCTGCGGCAGGTACACAAAGCTTTAAATGCATGCTTTTAATACAGACCGAAGCACAGCAGAAATGCGACACCTGCTCGTTAACTCTCGTTACAGCTGATCTGGTGTTTAATGACTCCAGAAACTGTACAGCGGTCACTAAACACTGAGCAATATTTACTGAAAACTATCACCGCTGGAGGACTCGCATTGACCCCTGCTGATAAAACACCCATCAAACCACAACAATAACCATAAAATGACTCCAACAGGAAGGATGTAAAGCTGCAGAGAAGAATCCAACTTCTCCTGTTCATCTGTTTTCATCCAAGAACAACATGAGCTGCAACAATTTCTGTGCATATCACGTAATATTGTTTTGGTATACTACGTCTCATTTGCTGATTGAATTATGAGGCATATAAATTCAGACAGCATTTACCAAAAACAAACAAACAAGGCACAGAGTTTGAATTTGATTTGAGTTGTAATGTATTTAGAATAAAATGAATTAAAAATGGAATTAAATTCAAATAATTTATGTAGTTTTAATAAAATATTTAACAAAATTCCAACATATGGACTATTTCCAGAACAAATTAGATGATATTACCAATGTTTGAACCTATTTAGCCATCTATACGAAGTAATTAATGTTAACTAAAACTCATAAAAACCTTAAGAAAAAACCCCCTGAAAATTCTATAAAAAAAAACACTGAACCTGTACGCCTCTTCATACATTGACACATTAGTAATATAATCTATATAACATTATATATAATGTATTATATGCAACAAAAAATAGCATTAAGTAATATATAATTATAAAAATTTATATTTTAAAATATTATATAATTGTAAAAATAAGTATAATTTTACTATCATATATATTAGATTTGTGCCGGTATTCGGTAATGCGATATATTGCGGTGATTAATACGAACGATATTGTTATCGTGGGCACTTCTAAATGCCGTGAATAAATATACATGACAAATTATTCAGAATTTGGAATGCATTTTAAGAATAGTATTCCCATCAGCTGCTTAAACATCGCTGTATGCTGCTTGAAAGAGCATGCGCTCTGATGTAAACAAGCACGCATGAGAAGCACATGGAGGAACACGTGAGAGACGCGCTGAATGAAAGCACATTCACTCTCTGACAGCAGATGGCGCTAAATGCAGCCCTTACCCTGTAAACACAGTAAATAAAGCAGCTGCTACTTTCTAAAGCATAACCATTCAGATTTGTGTTTTCCCTATGGTGTTTATTACAGAGCCAACTACTGAAATATTTAGACTTAATAGGCTATTTATCTTCAAACATTCATTTTTATTTATTTTTTAATCTGGACTACAAATGCCCTAGATATTGTTTGAAAGTGTTTTGATCTTTTATTGTTCATTCACACTTTACATTTATGGCTTCATTAGTTAACAAACTGCTAATGAAAAATTATTATGAACATTCATTAATCTTAGGTATTCCAATATTTAATAACACATTGTTAAAATTGAAAGTTGCAATTTATTTTAGTGATGCACCGAAATGAAAATTCTGCGGCGAAACCAAAACCGAAAATTTAGGATGCACTTGGCCGAAAACCGAAACTGAAGCCGAAAATGGCTTCTATTAAAAACGTATATATATATATATTGCTTGGATTTAATGGATCTGAATTGAAAAATCACAATATAATAATCAAACTTTTATTAACAGTTACATAACAAAACATAAAATATTTTTTACAATAAATATAAATAATAATTATTCTTCAAGTTTTATGTTCCATCGAATAAAATAGTTTTTTTAAAATTGTGCAAAAAAAATTCACAATTTTGGAGATTTTTGCAGAACAAATGTTACATATTGCAACTTTGGTGTCCTCTCGTATAGGGCTGTCACTTTTGTGAAAATAAAATCCTGTTCGAATTTTGAGACATAGGCAAAGTGTTCATTGAATCGTTAGTAAATTGCCTATATTTGGCGTTGATCCATTTTTCAATGCCAAATATAGGCAAATCCACCGACAACTAAACAGGCATTAGGGCGAACGTAAAGAGGGCAAAAAAAAAAAAGTCAGCAATGTGGACTGCCAGAACATCAATGAAAAACATTACTGAAGGCTACATTGATATTATGCACTAATAGGCTCTGTGTGTATGTGTGTGTGTGTGTGTGTGTGTGTGTGTCAGAACCTGCCGTTGCTGTGTGACGCGCGTTCGCTGCGAGCGTGTAGTGACGAGCTGGATGCGCTCCGAGAGAAGGCCGTTAAAATCGATTCCCTGTTTTCGTTTTCGAAACTTGTGTTGGTTGGTCCGATCGATTGTGCAGCTTTTGTGACAAGCTTTTTTTGATTGTGACAGCCCTTTGACATGCTTAATCTTTGATAGGCAGACGCGTGATAACAGCTCGACCGTGAGTGAAACCTAAGCGCTTGTGCACGGATGGGAGGGGTGAGTGACATTCAATTTCGGTTTACGTTTTCGGCTGTTTTTTTTTTTTCGGCCCGAAAACCGATAATGCCATTTCGCCCGAAAATTTTCGGCGGCCGAAATTTCGGTGCACCCCTAATTTATTTAATGAGCTAACATGAACTAAGACTTGTATTTTTTAACAAAGATTAATAACTTCTATAGTAAATGTAGCTAATGCTCATTGTTTAGCTGTGCATTTATTGAATGAGCACTATGCGATGTCCAAACTGATTGCACTTTATTTTATGTATTGCACTGTATTTTATGTAAAATCATTTTATTTTTAAACGGTCTTAAATTCATTTTAAGTCAATTTTTAAGTCATTTTCATTTTTCAAGTTCTTAAATTGCTTGTTTTATTTTCGTGATTATTTTTCTTCATGATTTTCTTTTATTTTCTTTTATGTAAAGCACTTTGAATTACCATTGTGTACTTGCCTTGAATGTTAATGCATTAACTAAGGTTAAGTAATGAGGTCTTACTGTAAAGTGATACCTATTGGTTTTTATAGTTCTTTTGCACTTTAATGTGTAAAACATTTAACTTTTATATATTTTCTGTATTGCTTTATTGTTTTAAATGTTTAGTTATTTTTGTTATAAGAAAAAAAGATATTTAATCAGTTTTATGCTAAATTGTGTATAATATATGCAATTATATTGAGACATGTAATATATTTAAATAAAATAAAATATATTGAAAAATAAATTAAATTCAACTGATTTTTTTTTCAAATTGCATTTAATTAAACAAGCATTGTGGGTAACTGATTCAAATTCACACATGAATTAAAGAGTTTTTTTTTTTTGCCCATTGAGTATCCGTGTGTATACACAAAATTAATACCCATGACTCCTGATGATATATTGACATCTTATGAAGCGACACGATCGGTCTGTGCAAGAAAATGAACATTTTTTATTACATTTTTCCTGTAATTCATCATCAGCATTCAAAAACAGGATGTATTCTGGAAGAAAACTTCAAGATTAAAATTTTTATTCATCGTCTACAAATATAAGCCAATAAAACAAATGATTTATTCAACACTATGTCATAAAACTACAATGCAGCTTACACCAATATTCTGTGGTGGAGATATTCAGTCTGACAACACTCTTTCACAGCATTCAAAGAGACTTAAATGAGCTATACAAAGCTTCATATTGTCTACAGGTGTTCACACTCATGCATAATAAAGATCTATTGTTTTCTTACCTGCATCTACAAAAAATAAATAATAATAATAATAATGTGTCAAATTATTTTGAGACCAAAGTTGAAATGACATTAAATATCGGTTTACTTTGTGCAGAAATACTAGGGTTGCATAATTTATTTTTTTATGTTTTTTTTTTTGGAGGGGGGGGGGGGTACAACTTTATCTAAATTCTATCTAAATTTTACTTACATAAACATTATCAATTAATGCATTTTTTAATATATATATATATTTTTTAAATGTGATATTTTAAATTGCAGCAAAAGTTGGACAATTATGTGTTCATATATTAATATAAGTAAATAAATTATATTAATTATAAATTGTAATAAAATATTATAATTATATTAATGATAATAATAATTATTGCTGCTACTACTACTTAAAATCTAAAATATTTTCTTAAATGTAAAAAAAAATATTACCACTGAAAGACATCGCTGCAAAAAAAAAAGCATTTAAAAAAATAATTTTATAATTTACAGATCATCCCTATAGCCATATCGTCACAATTTCAGTTTCATTTTGCTTAACCATGCAGCCAATAACTAGTTAATGATTCCTTATATTTACCCATAACCATAAAAGTGTCATAAAAGTACTTCATTTGACTTTAAGAGACTTTGAATGCGTCATAGGAAAACTGCGTTTGTGACACTTGTTATGCTTTTAAGAGCTTTACAGTAAAAATTCACTTTCGTCATACAGTTTCAGAAGCGAAATGAGGGTTTATAGCCATTTCTCTTCCATCCAAAGAGTTTATAAGACCGAACTTCACCTGCATTCATCTGCAGTGTACCTGGAATTCAGAAGTGGTCTCAGGTGGGGAGGACTGACAAAATAAACCAACGGAGAGACCAATAAACAATGTGGAGAAAGAGGAAACGTACTTCTCTTTGTGCTTCTTGATGCATGAAATCAGGAACTGGGAACTTTTAGACTTTTTAAAAGCTGAAGTGTGCAATTACCAAAATAATGACCGATTCCCCAAACACCCTCCGCATCGGTGATTGGTAGGGATGTGACGGTTGCCGTGACAACCGCGTCACCGCGGTGGTCGGTTGCTACCGCGGTTGTCTACTGCCACCGGCGGTAGTGCACGTGACGTCACAAACATAATACAAAGTTTTGTATATAAGTGTAATAACTGTAATAGTTGCAAATTCTAAGTCTATGGTAATTAACAAATTACCTCAAACACAGAGTTTCCTTTAGATTGGCAGATTTGAGCGCGGGAAAATACAGTTTATACATTCAGCAAATTAATTTAGTGTTGGGCGATGGATCTTGTTGGGAAAGCAAATACCACATCATCACCGATCTGGAGTCATCTGCATTCATGTCACCCATCAGCGTTTGCACAAGTTCTCGTGATCGCAAACGCTGGCTGGTCAGGTTTGGTGAGGCTTTCTCCAAACTGGCCAAATACAAACAAGACCGCGATAAATAAAAGATGGTAACAAGAAATATGGCAACGATTCCTATTTCAAAGAGAGCACGTGCAGATGAAGAGTTAGTTATTGAGCTTGCTTGGTGGCGGAAAAGTAAACCGGACGCAACAACCGCGTTGCGACAGGTTTAGTCTGTCTAGTATCTATACAGGACATTTGAACTCTGTGTCAGTAGCCTACATCACAGACTGGACGGGGATTTATCATATCGTGTTGTGCTGCATCCAGTGTAGCATCACTGATTATAATGAGTATTTTGTTGCGCTGCGTCGCTTGCGTCCGTTAGGGTGTATTTAACTTTCTTATTTAGGCTACTTTCTTGTAGCCTAAATAAACATTATTTCTTTGATATTTATTTTAGTGTTTTGCAGGCGGCGTTCACTGACAGAAGTGCTCAAATAACCACGAACTGACAAGTTAAATAGGATGTGTTAGATGAGTGAGACAGTGCTGGGCTGATTTCTAGACGTGCATACATATAAATATATCCTGTATATAATATATATAAAATATATTACATGCATGCACAGTTTAAGTCGGCTTTAATCACCTTTTTTGGTAATTCCATGAATTAACGGACCACGACACTGCTTGCATATAGTTTATTTCGCAGTTTGATATGAAAGGATACGCACAAAGGAAGCGCGCACCGCCTTTGAGCACAGGACCGTCCGCGCTCGCTTAACTTGCACCTGATAATAAAGTGAAGTGGAACACCGTTTGAAAAACAGTGTTTGGTTGTTGGTCCATGACTACCGCGGTGGTAAAAATCAGCCACCGTCACAGCCCTAGTGATTGGTCGGTCAAATTGATAGCCCCGCCTCCAAACTCACCCCATTGGTCAAGTCAATAGTGTGATGCTCACACAAACAGATCAATGTCTCCAAAGCATCAGTCAGTTTCTTTTTCATTCAGGACTGAACTGAGAAACAAGTTTTTATATGCAAAAACTGAAATAAATACAAGATCTGAGGCTAAAGTGTGATATCTTGGCAGCATCAGGTGTCTTTATTACAGCTTTAATCACACATCATCTGCGTCTGTGACAGCAGCAGGTTTCTCATCCTCGCTCTCCGTGTGTGCGACTGACGTAATCAGGCTAAAATTAAAGCACTGAGACAATGACACGCACACAGACAGCAGAAAGACAACAATAACCCAGGGTTAGGCCTGCGATTTCCCTTTAAACGCAGAGTGAGGAAACCGATCATGGATGAGTGTGAAGAGATCTGATCTGAGACACGACGTGCATCTGTTCAAAAACACCAACCATCTGATTTACAGATTTGCAATTCATCTTAAATGACAAATAAATCAAAATTCTAGAAACATTAATTACAATATTACTTTTATCATCAAGCTGATATCTGAAGAAAAAACAAACGGCACTCAGTGTGATAGATAAACTATATTAAATGATATAAAGATAAAAGACGTAGAGGCATTTTTCTGCTTATCTTGAATCTTATGAGCTTAATAATGCATTTTAATAAACTCTCTCTGTATGTTTTATGATATAGTTGATCATTTCAGATCGCACATGGTTAAAACCACACTTATGATATTAGCACAGACGATATAAATCCCACACCCCAGCCACGACTTGATCGCACGAGCTCAGTTGTTGTTTTAGGAGTCTAATAACTTAAGATTCAGAGTTTCTCAGAGCTGCTTTCTTGCAGAATCTGTTCTTCTGACTTTATTTAGTAGCAACATGCATTGGAGTAAAAGTATACATTTTAATGAGGTAAAACAGTGCAGTAAAAGTTGAAGTAAATACGATTCTCCTGTAGTGTAAGTATAAAGTGAGCTGACAGCTGCTTCTAAATGCTACAATGTTTCAAGAAAACAAGGTGACAATTTCTGACAAACACACGTGTGAAGGTTTTCTGGGAGCGTTTAATCTGGACTGTGCCCAATAATCCCTCTGGAAACTGGATTTCAGCACAGAAACAGCCTCATGGAGCTCGTCTACATAATACATGAATTACAATAAACTTTTACTTTGAGAATATTTAGATCATGGAAATTAAGTATCCTGATATTAGATACCTTAAAAACCTTAATAAATAGTAAATAAACTTTTTTTTTAACAAAAAGTGCAACGTAACTAGTAGAAAAAAAGAAAAATGCCTAGACAGGCCTAGTAATCAATGTTGTGCTGCACAATATTTTTGTGAAAACTTTCGCATTTTATTTTTCAGGATTCACAGATGAATAGACCGTTCAAAAAAGGACAGCGTTTATTTAAAACAGAAATATTTGAAAACATTATACATAAATTTGCTGGTAATTTTTGATCAATTTAATGCATCCATAATAATAAAATCTTTCCGATCACAAATTTCTGAATGTGTATCTTTTCCTGTACACACAAATACACCATTTTTTAATGCTACATTGTCTAGTCCTAGACAAATATGAATACACACTTTGTATGCTGTGAATATAGAAATGGAAACACTGAGGAAGCAACAGTATCAGCTATTCAAATGACCTGACAGACAGCGGGTTAGTGATCCACAGTTCCTGTTTATAGCTTAGACAGGAAGACACCGTGTGACCAGCAGCACAGAAAACCAACCAACTTCAGTTTGCTTTTTAAAGCAACATTTAGAGTCGTTCATTCTGAAATCAGTCCTGAATCAAATCCAATTCAGACAGGACAAATTTACTTGACCTGCTTTCAATCTCCAACAAATGAACCAACCTGATTAAAAAAAAAAAAAAAAACACTAGCACTTCACCGGAGTTCAAGGATCTCCTGGACACAGATGCAGATGAGATGATTTATTCAGCAATCAGGAGACACTCGAATCGAACACAAAAGGGTGCAATTTGACTAAATTCAAGATAACTTTATAAATCATGAATCAAAACCTTAAGAAGTGCTTTTGCATATTGCACATAGAATGCAATTTTTCTGCATTCACAGAATTTATTGGACGACCTGCTAAATCTGCTGAAATAAGCAGTATAGAGACTTTTTTAAACATTCCATTTGTTAATCGGAGCATGCATAGTTATTTTGAATCATTATGGCATTCAGCCAATAATATCCTGTAAATCTGTAGATGAAATGGTGCATGCAATGCCAAGGTCATGGGTTTGATTCCCAAGAAATACATGAAGTGATAAAACCCAATCTTTGTATGCAATGCAAGATGCTTTGGATAAAAAGCGTCTGCCAAATGCATAAGTGTGAATGTAAATCATTTAAAGATTTTATGAATGTATGAGACATTTAAATGGAGTACGGTGCCGTGTACCGGTCGTCTGCTTGCAGAGATAATCACATGACTTATAAGATTACATTCCTGTAATAAGACTACATTCCTGCCTTTATGATGCTGAGATGATCTAACCGCTCATGCATTCATGACTGACAGTCTCGCTCAATAGCGTTCATCTAACCACACGACTACGAGGATTTCAACTCTGTAAAGGCCTGTGGAGGAGCAAATCAAACAATCTTTATAAGAACAATAGACATTGTGCAAGAACACAATGTGGTGCGTTACAAAAGATACGGGCATTAAAAAAAAAGGATGTCGAAATGGATCATGAGCAGCTCTTCCTGTAAATGACAAGTCTATTTAAAGCTGCAAGTCTTTGCCAACATTTTCATTTCTGAAAATTGACTTCGTCCTCACTTTCAGGCCATTCAAAATGTGGAGGAGTTTGTTTCTTCATCAGATTTGGAGAAATGTAGCATTGCTTCACTTGCTCTGCAGTGAATAGGTGCCGTCAGAATGAGAGTCTGATAAAAACATCACAATAATCCACAGCACTCCAGTCCATCAGTGAACATCTGGAGAAGACAAAAGATGAAACAAATCAAGCATTAAGATGTTTTTAACTCAAACACATAGAGTCTATAATCCATAATAACACTTCCTCCAGTGAAAAAGTGTTCTGGTCTGAATCAGGAGAGAAATCTGCACAGATCAAGCAGCGTTTAAACCGCTCTAAACAAATATGTGAGAGACAACAGCAGATGCACTTCTTCACTGGAGGAAGTGTTATTATGGATTATAGACTCTATGTGTTTGAGTTAAAATCATCTTAATGCTGGATGTGTTTCATCTTTTGTCTTCTCCAGATGTTCACTGATGGACTTCAGCAGATCAGACGTAAAACAGGAATCCTTTCTTTGCCACACCTTGAAATCATAAGTATATATAACAGCTACATTCATGCACAAATACTCCAGCCCAGGGCCCAATCAAATATTAGCACTGTATTGGTTTATTGATCTCAGCCTTGGTTTGATTTGTATTCAATAACTGAATGAAATCCACTTGCAGTTTAACAGTTTATTATTCATGTGTATATAAACCTGCACATACAACAAGATGTCAAACACGCAACAATTCAAGGAACAAATCAATCTGCATCAAGAACAAAATTAAAAGGCTCAAGTCAAGCATATTAACACAAAAAAATCAGTAAAATTTGACAAATTTTAATTACAAAAAAATAACATTTATATAAAATAAATAAAAACAATAAGTTTTGCTAAAATAAATTCAAAATAATATTTTTCAAATTAAATAAGTTGTAATTGAAAATTTAAATAAAGTGCAAATGAAAAAATATAGGCGCACTGGCGGACCGCTCCGACGCCCGTTTGACAGACCTCAGCCGCATGCAGTGTGAACGCTGGAATCCTTTAACATGGGTGCGTGAAACAAAACATGCAACGCATTCGCACTTCAGACGGAGTATGTGTGAAACAGCCGTAATTCAGCGCATGCAGCACAGCACTCGGTACTGGCGGATCACAGCGGTAGGATTCGCGAGACCACGTGATTTGCCTGTCCAACACTACAGCCTACGGTCCAACATTGTTTTCTTGATTTCTGTGTGTTCGAACATGGTTGGCTAAATGTTAATGTTTTCTCCGGTTTAATTATGTTTATTCCAGTCATGCAACTCGGGCAGTTAAACTCCGCACCACTTCCTTTTTTTAATGGTCCTTGTAAAAAGGATCTGTGGAGTCAACTTTAAGGATGAACCTCTTGTCATCTATTTCTGGCCTGCTAGCATGAATATAATAATGTGAAATACGATTGGGAGTCTGCAGAGGGTGTTTATTTTGAAATGCACATGATTTTTTCACTTCTATTTTGTATTTGCTGTGTGGTTTGGATGTGGGGTGCGTCAGAAATAGACTAGGCGCCTATCTTTAGTGAAGCGGCGCGGAGAGCTACTTCTGGGACGCTTTTGAAAAGTGCCGTCGAGCGTCTGGTGTAAACACGGGCATAGACTAGAGTGACCGCGATCAGCTCCGGTAACCGTGTCGGAGCCGTAACGCGCCGCAGATGTGTGCAGTGGAAATCAGGGGTGAAACAGGAGTAACTCTTCCTTCAGGTTACGGTTGACAGTGTCTTCTTCTGCTTTTTAGCGTTTGTTAAACAACTGAGGCATTACTGCCACTAGTGGTGGGATGGTGTATTGTAACTGTCTCATGGATAACAGTGGTCATTCTGGTGTCTTCAATTGATAACTTGTTTGGTCCCGCGGCCCTCAGGTGAAAAACTTTACTTTTTTTGCGGCCCTCCAGGTGGCGCTCACAGCCCAAGCATGGGCCTCGGCCCTATGGTTAAAAATACGTGGTCTAGAGGTCATGGAAACATTGCGAGGGCTCATATATCCATAGCAGAAATACATGCATTCAGCTCCATTCATTCCCATGAGCGTCTCCTCTTGAGAATAAACAGATCCATACTATCTGTTCTGCATCTGATTATAATGTGTCCTCTTCCCGTTTATGCCCAGAGGGAACCGGCTGCTCATTCATCCCTTCTGTCATATCAAGCTGGTTCAACTCCACAATGATTTTCTGCAGGACTTTTAACATGCACTTTAATAAAGAAGAGTCGGAAAATGACATGAGGGTTAATAAATAAATACAGCGTTTATTTTTGGAAAAATCAATCCTTTAATCCTCGTCCGACTTAAAACTTGGGGCTCAAATGCTGACGAGCAATATTAGGCTAGAGAAAGCATGGCTCATTGACTTTTTCCTCGAGCATATCGGAGTTGTGATGCTTCACGTTTTCAGCCTGCCTTCCCTGAATAAAGCATCTAATATATGACTCCATACATATGAGAGTCTCAAAAGAGCTTCATTTGCGAGCGGTTTCTTCAAAACTTTCCAAATACCTTCAGGAGCGTGTGGAGTCAGTCATGGCTCGGCACGAGATGCAGAGTGATCAGCACATGTTAAAACAAGCCTGTGACGAGACCCTCTGTGGCTGAATATGAAGCAGTGCTAGAGCTGGGTGATGATGCTAAGGCTTGTGACTGAATTAGAGATGCATCTCAACATTCAACATTTTTGGGTCACATTTGTGTGGGTAACATTTCACCCCAAGATCACGAAAATGAAAAGATTATATTTTTTTATTTATAGATTTAGATTATAAAAAAAAAAAAAACTCAAATTACATTTGCATTTATGCATTTGGCAGATGCTTTTGCAAGAAACTTGCATTAAAATATATAGGCAACATTTTGTCTAAAAGAAAAAAAATATATATACTTACTATTTATAGCATATTTACTGTATAGCATATAATCACTTTAAGTGAGTGTTTTTTGATGAGGCCATCCTTAATATTCTTGTTTGCCGTAACCCGACCGAGCCTGTCAATTTAGGACCGACTCAAATTAATCTTATTTTTTTTGCTTTTAGTCCGACAGACTTGCCGATTGTAAATTTGCGTTAAGACAGACCAATTTTTTTTACTCTTCAAACAACTAATACAAAAAGCAATAAAATAATATTAATTATATTTTAGTAAGCATTGTAAATATATACATTGCCTAGGCCTACATACAAATGAAGGCTACATTCTTTCTTTAAAAGTAAATCCGTGACGTCATCTGTGTTTACACTATTGGTTAACGGATGTCACACTGTGGCCTGTGCGTTCTCTTCGTCTCTCACTCACTGTCAGAGTCAACGGTTCGCGCTTGGTAATGATGGCTGCGGCTGCAGTAAACTAAATGTTCGCGGTCACTGTTCAAAGTCATACGGGTTCGGGCACCATAATACATCTAATAAATTCATTAAAACAGCTTGACACCGCTTTAACTTGGCACAAAGTTCTGGAAAAACTGTGCCCAGATCTTTTCCCATCCCTTCTCCCGTCTAGTCTAAAACTTTGAAAATCTATTGCACGAATCGATTGGACCAACCAACACAAGTTTAGAAAACGAAAATAGGAAATGATTTTAACAGCCTTCTCTCGGAGCGCATCCAGTTTTCTTTCTTTTTTTGTAACACTTGTCACACAGCAGCTGCAGCTTCGGACACACACGCATAACAGCAAATAATACTTCTGCACACTGTTTCTCTTTTTACAACAGAAATGTGAATTCTGACAGTATTCGGACAGTCTCATGCATACAGATACAGATTCAGGCTAGAATCACCTACGTATGCGCATTTTTGTTGTTGTTGACATTTCTAATCGTAAACACAGCCATGTTGAAGCCTGCAGTAAATGTTTTGCATTATGGCAGTCCACTTTCGAGAATGTTGCACTCCTGTTTGTCTGTTGCCTGTCTGGTCTTTACCAATATATTTAATCTTTACATTCGTCCTGCCTGCTGACAGTGGATTTAACTATATTTGGTGTTATTTGCTGTATAAAATGCATCTAGACATGCAAAATCGATTTTACAATCGATTCAATGAACACTTGTCACTCAAATCAAACAATTTTTTTCAAAGTGACAACCCAAGAAAGCAAAGTAAACGGTATATAAATATCTACTGATCTTACTTTTTTAAAATGTTAATGCAATAATTATCTCCCCATTAATTGACTACTAACAATTTATACATGTTGATTTACATATCTGAATGAAAAAAACATGAATTCCTTAACATTACAATATATGTTTATTGCTCTTAAAATTACAAAATAAAAGACTAAGAATGCATTACTTTGCACTTGTATAGAGATAGCATTCAATAAAACCTTGAAGCCTTGAAAACACATAGCTTACTGAAACAAGCTTACTGAACACATAGGGCCTAGCTTACTGAAAAAAGAAGTTCTTTCAGATGAAAATAACAACAACTTGATGTCTAACATTCAATAAAAAAGGTCACCCAAAATACTCGTTTAGAGCCATTGAAAGAATACAGTAACCAATGTAAACGTGAGGGCTTTAAGCCAATACAGAGAGTGCTTTTCCAAAAAAAAAAAAAAATTAACAGTGGGAGCCAGCAGCTTGTCATGGAGAAAAAAAATCTCCGAATGATCCACGTGAAACTTTGGTGTTTCGCCCTTTTTCTATCGTGTCTAATGATTTTGGTTAATATGCACGAGGAGAGAGAGAGAGAGAGAGAGAGAGAGAGAGAGAGAGAGAGAGAGAGAGAGAGAGAGAGAGAGAGCGAGAGAGAGAGCGAGAGAGAGCAAGACAGCGCTTGTGTAGTTTGAAGACTGAGTGCGCGAGCGCACGTGAAACATTGGCGTTCTGCCCTTTTTCTATCGTGTTTAATGATTTTGGTTAATATGCACGAGGGAGAGAGAGAGCAAGAAGCGCTCGTGTAGTTTGAAGACTGTGAGTGCGCGAGCGCGCGTGAAACATTGGCGTTCTGCCCTTTTTCTATCGTGTTTAATGATTTTGGTTAATATGCACGAGGGAGAGAGAGAGCAAGAAGCGCTCGTGTTGTTTGAAGACTGCGAGTGCGCGCGCAGCCGGGGCTCTCTCTCGTACGCGCCCTGTCACTGTCACTCACCGTCAAATAAGGCTTTGACAGCCGCCAAAAAAAAAGATCAATGCAGAAAAACCCCTGGATTGGTTATATAACGTTGGACAGAATGTTAATCCGGCCATCGCGTATATTCAGCGCACATAAGGTGAACGTTTTGCAAACATTTATTAATATATACTCACACACACACACACACACACACATATATCGACCCTTTTAAAAAAAACATTTACTGTTACTGCAAACCAAAATATTTTTGAGCTGTGCAATAAAACAGTGAGAAACTCCTTAAGACACCCTCACAAATAAAATATATCTTTACAGTCTTTATATAAATTGCTTTTTTCCTCTTCGATTTTATATTTCTGTCAATTTCTCCAAGTTAGACAAAACTTATTTTGACAGGTTGTAATGAAAATCTTAAATTTGTGTGTCTGTTTTAATACATTTTACAATAATAAATTGCATAAAAATTGCAAGAAAAAAAAAGTCTGAATTACGAGATAAAAAGCGGTAGTATACACCCAAAAATTATATTAACTCACCCATGTTGTTCCAATTGTATGACTTCTTTTCTTCTACTTTTTCCTTTTAAATGTTTAATTTACCTTCTATAAAACGTTGGGCGCCCAATAATATCGGACTCATAGAATTTTATGGATTCTTTAAAGAGATTTTATTTTGATCTTTATAGTATGATTTTGCCACGGGATAATATTTTTTTTTATTATTATAATGTACAGTAATTGCAACTTTTGCTAACAATTCTTCTTTCTCAGAATTGTGAGAAAAAAAAGTTGCAATTACGTTTTTTAGGTATATTGTGAGATATAAACTTTGAGAAGTCGTCAGCATTATAAGATGTGAAATCGCAATCATCTTTTAGATTTGCGAGACATATACTCATGATTCTCACTTTTTTCCATTTAGAAAAACAGGCAGAAATTTTTAGGTGAAAGTTTAACTGTGTGCGCACATGCGGCAACTTCTTTTAGTCAGGCTATATACACCGTAGCCTAGATTTATTACATGTAAAATTAATCCCTGGGAAACAAATGTCAGTATTTTTAATTCAATTCTAATTTTAAATAGCTAATCTTGTCGGTTAACGGTTAATAATTAAGTAACGAGCGTCAGTTGTCAGTAAGGAAAAATAACAGAAATGAACATCCCTAATAACAATATTAACTTACACAAAGCTGCATTCAAACAGCATGTCATAAGTGAATGCGTTGGCTCTTTGGACATCTGCGATGGTCTGAATTCAGATGAAGTCCAGAAACAAAACCATGCAATGGAGACATGCGTGCTTTAATAAGTCTCTCCATCAGAACAGTCTGGATGATGACACTGCTGCTGTGCAGTGCATAGAGTCATTTACATTAAGTAAATACTGATCGACGATTAGTCAGCTAGTAAAATGAGTAGGCTAGTCGTTGAAGCCTTTACACATCTCAGCTGCTGTAAATATGCCAACCTCAAAAACACAACAGCAGCGATCATTCACCAGCTTGTGGGCGAAGCCGTTCCGGTTAAGAGAGCCACACAAAGCCTGTCGAGTCAAAGTCAAGTCAGAGAAACACAGAGAGCAAAGAGCAGCCACAACAAACACTTCCTGATGAGAGTGAAGCGGGAGGAAACTAAGCACTGTGTTTAATGTACACACGACTCGGCTCGGCTCACTCGCCATATTTGTGTTTACATGTGATTTACTAACTGTGGACAGTATGAACATGGATCACATGTCCGGCGGCCTGAGCTCATGCAGACGACGTGTTTCTGAAAGCACAGCGATGCTGAACCCAGCTGCTGAACCGGCTTTTATTGCTGGTTTGTGATAAGAGAATAACATGAGGAGATCATTAAGACAACACGAAGTTAAAACTAACCTTAATTAATAGTCTTAAAGTTTCTGCAGTTATTGTGCTTAATTCATCTCTGCACAGTTGACTTGAAAGTTTTGGGTGCAATGCCAGCACACGATGCATTACAAATATGGTCTGGAAATCTTTGAAATATAATATAATATAATATATATATATATATATATATATATATATATATATATATAGAGAGAGAGAGAGAGAGAGAGAGAGAGAGAGAGAGAGAGAGAGAGAGAGAGATTTAGATTTTCATTGTTTATATTTTTTTTTATTTTTGCTCATGCACATTCAGACATTAAAATTAAACCGAAATTTACAGACATTAAGGGTCCCACGGCCACCACTGAATGAATTGAGAACAAATGAAAAAGCACATGCAACGTAAAACTAAAATCAAGAGGAATTTAAGACTGCATCACAATCACACGGAATCATACTGCATTCAAAAATTAAACTTTGCAAATTCAGTTTTCATTTGTGTTAATAGCCGTGCATGCACATCATGATTAAAATCTTCAGAAATTAAATGCATTCACTACAAGTGATACTCCTCTCTGATATCGACTCATTAAGAGTGTTTCCAAGATCTCTTTCAACATCAATTTCACATCAGTCAACACTGTCACATGCAGAACTACACTGGTATTTCTATACAGTTCTAAATATTATTTTCAAAGTCACAGCAATTTAAAGATGATGTTCAAATAGCGGTGATCTGAAGAGATGAAGCACTTTAATACTTAAGTTTCTTTACGTTTCTCAGAGCGCTAGTACTAGTGATAACTGCTTTAGCAAACACATGCTAGGGCTGTGCGATATGGACAAAAAAAAACCTATCACGATTTTTTGATCAATTTTGCGATTTCGATTTTAATCACGATTTTGACACACACAGACATGTTTTACAGTCATAAATGCATTCAGTATAAATTTGAAACATATTTCCAAAAGAAAACCAATGAGAGCTTTATCAAAAAGTTGTAACATGTCTCTAGAACAGACTTAAGTCAAAATAATCACGAAGTAAAGATGTCAAACAAAATCTAGACATGGCAAAAAATAATAAAAAAATAAAATAAAACCCGTGTTCAGGGAGGGTTTTTTTTGCCATGCATTGGTCAAAGCTCACTGTAGCGGTGCCTCAGCTGTTATGTGTTTTGTAGGGCTGAAACGATCCCTCGAATAACTCGAGTTACTCGATTACAAAAAAATGATCGAGGCAAATTCCTCTGCCTCGAAGCCTCTTCATTTATTTTAAATCTCACGTCAGGTTCTTTCGCAATTATTTTGTTGATGTGACAACGCGTTTACGTCACCCACAAAGCCGAAGGAGACACAAGCGCTGCATCCGAAATCTCATACTGCAAGGAGTCAGCAGTGTTTTGATTAGAGCGCGCGGGCAAACGTAAAGAGAACGTCGTGGCGTGTGTCCACTGCAAGATAGAGCTGGCATACCACAACTAGGGACCTATGATTTCCGCGATGCAGAAAACGCGGAGGGAATCGCGGAATCCAGTCATAAAAATGGAATTTATAGTTTCATGCGGAATGGCACGGAATTTGCCAAATTGTGGAAAAATCTTTTTTTTTTTTTTTAAGGTTTTAATCACACAACATTTCTTCCATGTTTTATGTTTAATAGTAAATGCCATTTGTTTACCAAAAAGTTAAGTTAATAATCAATAATTAAAAGATAAATTAAATTAATGTTTTATGTGTTTAATGTGCATCTCAGAAAATGCTTTGTTTAAAACCCTAACTGAATGGCACTTAAATGCACTTAATTCATCTGTCAATTTTATTGTCATAGTTCACAGTTCAAGTACAGACAGAGAAACAATGGGTAATAATTAAATGTTTATTTTTGATGTATGCATTGCATTCTATGCATTTAAAAAATAGAAATATTTTTTTTCTAAAAAAGGAAACTTAGTTGTTCATTTTAAGAGACCTGTGACGGTCTCTGAGGAACCGCACGTTCAACATGGACGTTAATACGCACAAACACACACCGAGACTGTTTGGTGATACAAGAGTTTATTGTAATTATTGATCAGAGAGTGAATGAAATACCTGCAACCCTCCGGCCACACTCTCCACTGCAGAAACAAACACAGACTACCTTCCATTACAAAGACATTCACATTAATACGGGTGGCCAGCACCTTTACCACATGTGGAGGGACAAACTCACAGAAAACACTTTACACATGTTCCCTTAAATATACAGAGTCTGAAAGAAACATATTGGCATGATGTTCTACTTAATAAATCTACTTTGATGTTATTAATTCGTTCACATTAAACAGGAAATAACAGCAACAACTCGGCCACGTTGCCCCTGAAACCCCCCCCCACGCTCAATTAATACATGGTAGAGTCCCACCCTAAGCGGAACCAATAATTCCTGCCATTGTTTCTTACCAGGACTCTAAAAATCATGGGACAAACGCTACACGGGAACAATACACAGTTTACAGGTATTTCATTCACTCTCTGATCAATAATTACAATAAACTCTTGTATCACCAAACAGTCTCGGTGTGTGTTTGTGTGTATGTGTATGTGTGTGTATTAACGTCCATGTTGAACGTGCGGTCCCTACGTGACCGTCACAAGACACAGGAGTCTTACTTTCTCTTACATAATTATTAATTATTAATAGAAGCGTGTGCTCAGATCATAGACTGTATAAGGCTCAGATACACGCTGCCTTACAACGTGTCTCCTCTCGCTCAACCTGTGGCTGCGGAAAATTGTGCTATAAAGCGATTTAGAAATCGCGCACTCTCAAAACACAATTTTATTTCGATCTGAATGTTGCATGACTTTGCCTTCAGCAAACACAGAGAGTCTGTTAAAGACAGGATTCACCTGTGCATTTCGATAACGGAAAGTGAACTGGAGTCTCGTTTCCCTTTAAAAACCCCCTTCTTGATCTTATCCACAGAAGCTTAAATGTCATACTTAGCCATTCCAACAATGTTTAAAGATTAACTTCAATCACCAGCGAGAGCCTGTTACAGAATTAAAGTTCAATCCAGCCCACAACGGCTCAGAAATGGACTTTATTTCAGACTCCGTGAACAGCCAAAATTACACTAACATTAGCAGTTATCACATTAAATCATGCACAGGCCATATTTCACCCCAACATAAGAGAAAAATAAAGTATACTTAAAGAAATTAAAGGGTTTGATTGACAGGTAATGCATGAACTGATCAAACTTTATGAATACATGAATTGTAGGAATGCATAAATGCAAAGCGTCTGCCAACTGCATGAATAAAAATGTAATGTAATTGGTCTCTGTGTAATCCTACAATACACAAGGGTTATTTTCACTGCTGAGAAGAGAAGAAAAAAAAAAAAAAAAAAATTGAAACCTGACTGTATAATATCCTCACCCTTAAGTCATCCGAGATTAGGATGAGTTTGTTTCTTCGTCGGATTTGAAGAAATGTAGCATTGCATCGCTTGCTCTGCAGTGAATGGGTGCCGTCAAAATGAGAGTCTGATAGAAACATCACAATAATCCACTAGTGTTGTCACGATACCAAAATTATTGTTTCGATACCGACACCTAGTCAAGAATTGCGATTTCGATACTTTTTCGATACTTTTCCTGAAAAGGGAAAATACACTCAAATATCATTGCTGTGCTTTATTTTAAAACCAGGACAACATTCTAATCATATAACACACTAATAAATGAACATATGAACAGAAGATATATTAAACATTTGAACAAAATATGAAAATCAAAATATAAAAAATAGAGCAATGACATTCAAGGTAAAGAAAGAATAAATTTAGCAGCATTATCTCAGTTATCATAAGAAACATAAGAGTAATAAATTTATCTTGATTCTGAACTTTGAATAAAAATATGAACAGCGATTATATAAAACCATGTTTCTGAACTCAGAAGATTAAATATCAAAAGATAAATAATATCAATTTAAGCAATGGCATTCAAGTTAAAAAAAAAAAGCTAATAAAATTTAGCAGCAATATCTCAGATATTGTAACTTATCCTGTCAGTTGTGCAACCTTTTCTTTCAGAGGAGAAAACTCAGCCAGTGAGCTTTAATGAGCGTCATCTTTTTCTACCAGTCGTGGACCAGCGGCCACAGTATCACTTGTGCTCGCACATGCAGCCTGGTGATGCGCAGGTCGGTTTTTTCCCAACCCGCGAGTCCCGCTTTTATGAAATTATTTGGCCCGCCCCAGCCCGCAAATAAATAGAGCTGCAACGATTCGTCGACGTTGTCGACAAAAATCGATAATAGAAATAGTCGACAATGAATCTCATTGTCGAAGTTGTCGCCAGACATGTTTTTTTCCGACCGAGTGAGGCATCTCTCTACATTACAATCTCTGCCGAGAGTCGCACATGCGCATTAGCTTCTCTGCTGAGCGATAACATACAGAAATGGCGGCGTCCAACGCAGCAGCTGCGCGTACCAAAACATCTAAAGTTTGTGAGCATTTTAGCCTGGATACGGCGAATAAAAAGATTACCTGCATGGTTTGCAAAGCAGTCCTTGCGTATCACGGCAGCACCTGGGTGATGCATGAACATTTAAAGAGAAAGCACGTCGGACAGTTGAATGAAACGGAGTTTGACTCGCCTCGGTCAGATTTAAATAACATGGAAGCCAATACGTTTTGTTTTGGATGTACATTGTACATTTGTGACCCTGGATCACAAAACCAGTCTTATGTGTAATTTTTTTTTCAATTGAGATTTATACATCATCTGAAAGCTGAATACATAATCTTTCCATTGATATATTGTTTGTTATGATAGGATAATATCTGCTCCCAGAAGAGCGCAAGTCTCACACGAGACCTTGTGGATATGCTGACTTTCCTTAATATGAATAAACTGAACGACATAGCCTGAGCCTCATGTTGATTTTAAACTTGGTCTGTCCACCATGACAGGTTTGTGTCCAGGTAGTATCACACAGTCCATGTTTACAACTTAAATTCAGACGACTCTGAAAGCTTATTTTAAAACCGTTAGATTTCATAATGTTGAGACGAGTTGTAAAGTTCTTTTGCAACAGATTGAAAACTGAATGTATCTCACAAAATGCACTTAATATTTTTGTTTACGGTTTTATTGCTGCTAATGTGCCTGCCCCTGGTTTACAGGAAGAAAATGTTTACTTGATTTTAATTTATTTTTTCTTATAAAACAAATGTGCCTGTCCTTTATAAAAATGATAGAGTTTCTTTATTTATGCATTTAGGTCTATACTGACCGAGCGCTGTGCCTAATTGGTTTTAGACAGGGCATTTTTATTTACTTTTAGTATGAATCGGCCTATCAGCAGCAAAGTTCAATAAAATATGCATTTTTCATTGAAGTACCCCCTTCTTGTGTTTACTATCATTTTCCACAGAATTAAAGCAATCTCATGCTAAATTTTAGAAAAAATTTATAATTATTCGATTAGTCGACTAATCGTTTCAATAGTCGGTGACTAGTCGACTATTAAAATAGTCGTTAGTTGCAGCCCTACAAATAAAGTAACATTTCCTTACCCACCGCGACCCGCGCATCGGGGACATCACGGAAGATACGTTGCTGCTTAGACCGTATTTCATTTTTTTTTTTCATTTCATTGTAACCTTATCAAAGAACCTAATAAAATATGAAAATATATATTCCAAATATTTAATATAGGCTATATGAAATTACACTAGTGATGGTTCGTCCGTGAACGAATCTTTTAGGTGAACAAATCGTTCTCGTTCAGGTAATCCACTGACTCATATTTCTCGTTTACTGAAGTCCCTCCCTCAACAGCAGCGCGCGAGCACGGCGCTATTAGCAGCGCATGCGCAGCTCGTGAACAGCTCTGTGAACTGTTTCATCCTATCAAAGAGTTACTCAAGATAGGGCTGGGCGATATACAAAAAAAAAATGATATCTCGATCTTGTCAATTTTTACGATATTCGATATATATCTCGATATGTTTGCATTTGCATTTAAATAATAAAAAATAAAACATGATTTTCTTTTGCCCATTAAAAAAAAAAAACTATTTAGATTAAACAGCTAATTTAAGCAGTTAAAAAATCTAGACCAAGAGATCACTTACTGCTTTTTATTAAATGAATACATGTAGGCCTATATGTAACTGAAGCAGTGCGAATTAAGTAACAGTTACAGAAAGTGCATTCTTCTTTTTAGTGCATGCAATTCCCAATTTAAACTATGCAACTGGGATAAGTATTTTATTTAAAAAATTTTAACAAGTTTTTAAGCTAAGAACACAAGTCTGTCAACTGTCTGTGGTTTTAAGAGAAGCTCTGTGGCATGAAACTATGGTCCTACTGACACTGTCCTACTATCAGTGAAATTCCCCAATAGTAATTCCAAATGGCCATAGCCTATGTTTCTCTATTCAAACATCAGCGGTCGAGTAAGTGCATTTATTTTGCGATCACAAATGCAAACGGTGGGCAAAACACAAATGGTGGGAAGTCGTGGCCTAATGGTTAGAGAGTCGGACTCCCAATCGAAAGGTTGTGAGTTCGAGTCCCGGGCCGGCAGGAATTGTGGGTGGGGGGAGTGCATGTACAGTTCTCTCTCCACCTTCAATACCACGACTTAGGTGCCCTTGAGCAAGGCATCGAACCCCCAACTGCTCCCCGGGCGCCGCAGCATAAATGGCTGCCCACTGCTCCGGGTGTGTGCTCACAGTGTGTGTGTGTGTTCACTGCTCTGTGTGTGTGCATTTCGGATGGGTTAAACGCAGAGCACAAATTCTGAGTATGGGTCACCATACTTGGCTGAATGTCACGTCACTTTCTGTCACTTCAAACAATACAGTTGAGATCTCACGACAGAACACAGACCGGCTGAACGACGCTTTCATTAGATCGCTCAATTCCAGCTTGTTAGTGTTTTCAGATTATCGTCGGTGGCTCTTCTGCAATGAGGAGTGAGCATGTGCGCATGGTTGCCAGATTGCTTAAAATAAGCAAACACCGGGCAGAAAATGTATCCTTGTAACAGTGGAGCTCTGATTCGGAGATTTAAACTCTTGTTATCTGGCAACCGCTATCATTACAACTCTCGTAGTAGAGGGGCGTAGAGCAGTCAGCAGTTACAGGTTCCTTTTTTGGACATTCGGCGCGTTCTTTTGGGAAAGTATGCTTGAATTTGAAATATTCAATATTCCCGATATATTCAAATTGTACATCGTCGTCAAAATTATTCCGATGTTATCGCTAATATTCGATATATCGCCCAGCCCTAACTCAAGATGTGACGGAGCATAGTGCTGGGCGGTTTGACCAAAAACGTATATACCGTTTTTTTTTTCCAAAATTATATAGTGTACAGGCTAATATTGAACCAACTAAAATGCAAAGGAATGTAAAAAAAAAAAAAAACCTTTTTAGTGCAAAATCAAACTGTATTTGTAGCAAACCCTTAACAATAAACCCTGTGACTGCTCTGTGGCACTCATCTCGTCTCTGCGTGGACATTTTCCCTCTTGCTGCCAGTGTGAAGGGATTGGCACCTGCTGGTATTGTCTTCCTATTCCTAACATCAGGTTGGACCGGTGCAGAGGCTAATGTGAAGGGGGAAATAACAGCGCTAACGCTACAGCAACCGACTAATAGCACAAGCTAACAAACATAAAGTGGTAGTCAACATCATGGGGATGCATTCGTATCCCCATAGTAGTGAAATTCAGGGGCGGACTAGGACCAAAAAGTGGCCCTGGACTTTCTGGCCCACAGCAGCCCACCACATCATAACGCAAACGCCCCTGTTTTGATGTCATTTATTAATTTCATATTTAAGTATACAGTTTGGGGATTTTAACCAATAGGGCAACCGATACTCCGTGGAAACCAGTGTTTCACAAACTGAATAGATCTGAAGGTGCAGGGCTCGCAAAATCGTTAGCCCCACGTCCCGGAGCTATTGCGTTTTCCAGTCCGATGGGTTATCGTGATGTAAAATTCCTAACTTGATTCGCGTTGTTCACTCGCTTAAAGGGGTGAGACGGATAGTTTCAAACGTAGTTGATCGTTTGCACTTGTTTTTAAATATTGCTGATTCAAGCATTTTAAACAATTCGCACGCGTTCGGAGCTTGTGGGCACTCATTCACAGCACGCGCTGCGAGCAGCATTTCAGACAATGTGCGTACGAAGAAAGAATTCATCTTTCGCGACAATTATTTTTTATCTCAAAATAATTGTCTCTGCAAGTATTCTCGTAAACACAGTCGGTTATGTTTTAAGTGAACGTATACAGTGGCCTGCTGCTCAGAGAAATTCGCTGTACCGGATAAATCTCTCTCTCTCTCTCTCTGTTATTTAGACGATGTGAAAGGGGGCGTGTTTCAAGATATGCAATGGAGTAGACCAAACTAAACAGGGAAGGAGGGCAAAACACATCCAAACAAATGCTTCATTAAATTGGTGGTGTTGCTGGCTTTGGTTGCAATACTCTTATCGCATATGTTGCACTTTGCTGACTTGGCATCCACTTTTACACTTTAGACCTCTTTGGCATTGTAAAACGGAAACATTTTGAGAAAAAATACTACACTTGTGTTGTGTGACTGCGAGTATCTTCAGAAATCCTCCCCGTCACGTCACGTGGTGGTGGACAGCCAATCATGGCGAATTTAGGTCCTTACATGCACGTATGCTACAAGCTCACACAGACACAGCCGCTTGGCAAAAAAAAATAAAAATAAAAAAATAAATAAAAAAACGCCGCTTGGCTTTTGGAACCGAAATTTGGCACAGAAAGATAAATAATTTTTCGATACTCATAGTATCGAAGTGTTTCGTTCGATACCATAAAGGCATCGAAGTTCGGTACCCAGCCCTAGTTATAGGTGCTGTGCAGATACGCTCGTTTTCATATTTAGCATACAGAACATAACTCCATGTTTAATCCCCGATTAATGTGAAAATTATATATGAACTGTCTGACCAAACAATTAAAATGTTAGTTATGCAAGAAAACCTCGTGCTTTGTTCATCTGAACAAATTATTTAAACTATTTAATGCGATTATGCACACATTTTAGTAAAGCCAAATCAGTTTAGTAAAGCCACTAATGCAGCCATCTCGCTGTAGTGCTTTTTTGCTGCTTGCGTGAGGAGAAAAAACACAGACGTCCATAGAGAGGCACTGGAAGCGTGCGTTGCACACACCAACATAAAATACGTCTCTTACAAATCTGGAACGCAGTCATTCTTTGAAGTATCGATACTAATAAATTTAGGAATCGTGATGTTTTTAATTTCCGAGAATCGCGATACTTTTGAAGCATCGGTGCACCGTGCAACACTATAATCCACAGCACTCCAGTCCATCAGTCAACATCTGGAGAAGACAAAAGCTGAAACAAATCCATCATTAAGATGTCCATAATCCATGGACATCTCTTCCAACTCTTCCTGCAGTGAAAAAGTGCATTTCCTGTTGTCTCTCACATCAAAATCCAGACACATTTTTGTTTAGAGTGGTTTAAACGCTGCTTAATCTTTGCAGATTTCTCTCCTGATTCAGACCAGAACACTTTTTCACTGGAGGATGCACTATTATGGATTATAGACTCTATGTGTTTGATGCTGGATGCGTTTCATCTTTTGTCTTCTCCAGATGCTGACTGATGGACTGGACTCATGTGCTGTGGATTGTGATGTTTTTATCAGACTCTCATTCTGACGGCACCCATTAACTGCAGAGCAAGTGAAGCAATGCTACATTTCTCCAAATCTGATGAAGAAACAAACTCATCCTAACCTCAGATGATCTGAGGGTGAGTCTTCAGAAAATGTACATTTTAGGTGAACTATTCCTTTAAAGCAGTACAACAAATCAACAACAACTCTGCTTGACAGTAATGAGAATGTTACGTCAAATGTGCACAATGCATTGGTCCTAAAAATAAGCTTAATTTTCTTATTTCTTCGGATTTTGGGGTGAAATGTGACCAGAACCTGTTCTTGAGAGGTTCATGAGATTCAAGCCAGTTAAACCACATGACACCCGTGTTTATGAAACATCAGATTACGGAGCAGGTTCTCAGAAAAGCGACAACAAAAAGAGCCACATAAGGACTGAACTGAAGCTCTCGGAAATAACCATCTCTCACATGCATCTCTACACCTGATCAGAGAGCTTCCCAACCACAACCTGTTGCAATCTCTCATCACCGCTGCACCATCAGGTTCACATGCATTAGTCAAAAAACCTGCAAAGCTGCACAAAACTGCACCAGTTCAGAGAAGATCTTCCAAGGGTTCATAACATCCTAATACAAACCCACCAGATCACTTCAACCCCAAATAAACCAAAACATGGTCTTTCTTCACTCTAACTTGGTCGGTTTAACCTAATAAGCGGTGACGTGACCTAGTGGTTAAAAATCTGTGACAAGTTGACTCCGCATCAAAAAAAAAAGAGCAATGCTTTAAAGCTGCTATAGGAAAAGGTGTACAGCAAACAAGCTAAAAAAACTGAATTATGTGTTTATAAACTGGTAAATGAAACTGAAATGGGTAGACGGGAGGTGAACTAACGCGAAAACATTTCCTAAACTTTCCACAAGTGTTGATTCAGTCACTATTACCCTTGATCTCATGACAAAGTGGTTAGTTTACAAATAACAATCATGAGATTGAAACTCAACCTACTTGGATATACATAAGTGCATTGATATTAATATTAAAATGTTGAAGTGAAACTGTATGTGCATGAAACGCGTCAACTATATATATAGACAATATTAAAAACACAGGTTAAATATATAATATGAACAAATAACGCGGTAAAGATCTCAGGTGAACTAACGTTAGATCAAACTCTTACCTCCGAAGAGATGAGGCGACAGGTGAGCAGGTAAAGATCCGATCACGAGTCTCGGAGCGCCGGTGGACCGCTCGGTCTCCTCCGGTGTGCTGTTACCGGACTCCTGAGGACTGTACGCTCCCGAGCTCGGTATAGTGATGCTCGACTGGGGTCGCGCGCCCAGGCCACCGGAACGCGTCCTGGAGCCGGTATAGTGCGCGGTCGTCGTCGTTGACGAAGACGACGATGAAGATGTAGCACCCGAGGCGCCGTGCGCGTGATAACGCATCGCCATAACCGCCGTCCTGCCGTTACTCGACGGGAGATCCGAGCCCGAGTACGCTCGCGTGCGGCCGTTGGCAGCGGGACTGCTCTGTTTGGCCCCCATGCCAACCGACACTTCCCTTCGATTTTTAACGATTAAGAACAAACAAACAAACAAACAGTGAAACACACGCACACTGACAGCGAGCGAACGGGAAGCGTTGACCGTTACATCTGACGTCACGCGCGTGTCAGCTAAACTTTTTTTGAAAGGGGGTTTAAATCGCACTCGCGGGTTCCCGCGCTCGTTTCTGCCTCCCGCGCTGCAGTTTCCAAACTAACGTCCTCAGGGCCATGTCGTGGAGCTCTGACACGACGTTCTCCTCGTAAACCGCGCGCTGAAGGCTGCTGTGCCCGCTGCGGGCGCTTATAACCAGGGTTGCCAGGTTTCACAACAACACCCGCTCAGTTGATCATTGTGGGAGGGTGATTTCACCGGTACAAATCGCGTTCCGGCGGGTAAAATGCACTTTTTTTTTTTGGCGGGTTTCCCCTGATAAAATTCGCATTAACGTTATTGTTATTAAACAATATGTTATTAAAACAACCGTCGGCGACAGTGTTAAAGTAGTCTTTTTCGGCGGACATGGCAACACCGGTTATTACGCAAACTCAACGTGTTGAACTGCTGCGTGCAGAGTGCGAAAGCGAGTCGAGGCGAGGCGGGGCTTGCCGATGACGTCATAATCCCGGTAAATAGACCCTGGCAAGCGTGCTTGTCAGCTGTTGTTGTTGTGGTTAATGACACATTTAAACTTAAATGTAAATATACAGCGGACACAGCTGCATTTGTGTTGTTATAAACCTATTTTATGATTGTATATTATTTTATCACAAACTCTATTATCAATGCACACAATAAAATAAAAATAACGGTGTAATAATTTGTAAATATATATATAGTAATATATTCAAATATATATAGTGATGAAGCATTATTAATACAGACCAGGATCATTTGATTTGAACACAGTTATGATCACAACTTCTTCACTGTTTATCTGTCGGTGCATCTGTTGTCTTATTATTGTCTCGAGCACAAAGAAAACACACAGCACTCGTCGAGCACGTGACATAAACACCGTGAACTTTTCCATACTGTCTTTCTGCTCGGCATTCCTGCAGGGAAATGTGGAGGAAATTCCTAGATTGTCGAAGGATTCCAACCATGCACTGTAAAAAAAAATAAAAATAATAATAATAATAATAATAATAAAGAAAGAAAGAAAATGAGAAAGAAATATTAGATTTGATACTGTAATTAAAGCGGTTAGTTGATTCTCAGAAGCTTCTGGTCAGATTATAGTTTATTTATCGCAATAATTAACATTATTATTATTATGTCCCCATACATTTCTAATAGAAGCCATTTAAATAATTATATGGAAACCAAATTGAAGATAAAATATGAGACAATATTAATAATGTCCCTGCTGGACATTATTAGAACTGCAAAACAAACTTCAGGTCAGCGTGTGTCATCCTAATCGTAATTTCCATGCAGTGTAAGTGAAAGTGAAAAGTGTAAGTGAAAATAACTTTAATTGTTCTTTTATATGCTTTTATGAAACACTGACAACAATACAACATTATAAAGGAAACGTAAATTGCAAATCATTTCACTCGTTGTTGCTGCACTATAAATATTTATAACAATGCTTAGAAACAATAATAACAATATTATATTTTTTGTGAAATAGATTTTCTTTATATTTCATTGAGAGTAAATACAGGAGGGAAACTTCATGAAGTGAACGTGAACAGGAAGCTACAATGTTTGCTTTTAAAACTCCTACAGTTTGTCCTTGAAGCAGATTTATGTTACAATGTTTCATCCATCAGTTCATGAGCACAAAAGGCTGTGGGTTCAATTCCCAGGGAACACATACTGTTAAAAAAAAAAGAAAAAGAAAGTGAAGTGACATTCGGCCAAGTATGGTGACCCATACTCAGAATTTGTGCTCTGCATTTAACCCATCCGAAGTGCACACACACAGAGCAGTGAACACACACACACACACACTGTGAGCACACACCCGGAGCAGTGGGCAGCCATTTATACTGCGGCACCCGGGGAGCAGTTGGGGGTTCAATGCCTTGCTCAAGGGCACCTAAGTCGTGGTATTGAAGGTGGAGAGAGAACTGTACATGCACTCCCCCCACCCACAATTCCTGCCGGCCCGAGGCTCGAACTCACAACCCTTTGATTGTGAATCCGATTCTCTAACACCAGGCCACGACTTCCCTGGTGAAAAAAAATTTATATACTTTTTTTTTTATGTATATAAAATTTTTTTTTATAAAAAAACAAATGCGATTTGTTTTTTATGTATATCGCTTTGGATAAAATGTATAAATGTAAATGTTCACACACACAGAGACACACTCAGACTGGTGACAGTTTAACTAGACTTCTATAGTTTTTATTGACATTTTAAATTAGGTTTTATTAAATTTTTTCTGTTATCATTTTAAGTTTAGTTAAAGTTTAAGTAATGTGTTTTTTGTTGTTGTTGTTGTTGTTATCATTATTATTATTAGTTTTTATTAATTTAATAACTCATTAATTTAATTTAAGAATTTGTTTTAGTTATAGTAGTAAAGTTAAACAATGAAAATCTGAAATGTTTTTTATTTTGGCAGCTAGAAAAATATAATAATATATATAATACATATATATAATTTTATTTGTCATTTAACATTTATTTCATTTCAAGAAAATGTTTTTTTTATTATTACTATTATTTTATTGTTGTTGATTTTATAATTATTATTCATTGTGTTGTGGAAATTGCAGTAATTTGCAAGGGACAACTTCTCACTTTGAGCACACGAATGCGTGTCTCGTTTATTTCAAAGCAGAAAACAGAATACTCGAACAATGGCGCTGACCGGCGTGTTACGTCATCACGCATTCCGAACATTTAAAGGGACCACGATCGCTGAACAGTTATGCAGAACACAGTGTACAGAACTACACTTAACAATGGTGAATTATGTCTGTCACATTCACTACAGTGTCAGCATTCTTATGATTGTCATTATTATTATACACTATGTTAATAATAATAATAATAAATATACCCGGTGTTAGGATTATTATTATTATACTCTTTGTTAGGATTGTTGTTGTTATTGTTGTTGTTTCAGTCCTCTGATAAATTAGCCTTTAATTTTCTTGCTTATAGAGACGAGAGTATTTTATCACTGAAAAAATGAACTTTCCCTCCTAATGCTTTTGTGCTGAAACTGCACAACTGTATTGAGTGGGGAAACCCACCAGAAGTGTTTTTAAGGCCCACATTGACCCTCTCTATGCTTCAGTGTGAGACGCAGCAGAACTCTGATGTTTTAAACCGGTCCCCTGGAATATATTTTAATTCTTTAAAAATATATATTTGTAATATATACAGTGTATTATATGTTATGTATTTATTAAATTTTTTGTGAATAAATTTAAATACATATTTCTTTTTGTAATAATTAATATATTTATATATATTTAACGATATATATATATATATATATATGTAATCAATAAATATAAATAAATGATTAATAAAAAAAACTTAATTGTGTCAGTATTCTTATGATTGTCATTATTATTATACACTGTGTTAATAATAATAATAATAATATTAAATATACCCTGTGTTAGGATTATTATTAGTATTATTATTATTTTACTAATCTAAAAAATATCTATTGATCTTACTTTTTTAAAATGTTAATGCAATAATATATATATATATATATATATATATATATATATATATATATATCAATCAATCGATCAATCAACATTTATTTGTATAGCGCTTTACAACAACCGCCAGGTATCCAAAGTGCTTCACATCATAGAATACAATAAACATCATATCATACAATAAATACATATAACAAAAAAGAAAACAGCAAGAGGGAAATTGTGTCACCACTACTATGTATTAAAAGCCATCCTAAACAGGTGGGTTTTAAGTTTAGACCTAAAAAGAGTTTCATCTGCAGTTGTACGTATATCAGGGGGTAACTTGTTCCAAAGTCTTGGGGCAGCAACTGCAAACGCCTGATCACCCCAACGCTTGTACTTTGACCTTGGGACTTCTAAAACCAGTTGATTTGAAGACCGTAACGACCGGCTGTGCTCACGCAGGGTTAAAATCTCACTTATGTACTCCGGTGCTCGGCCATTTAGGGCCTTAAAAACGAACAACAAAATCTTAAAATCTATTCTAAACTGTACTGGAAGCCAGGGCTGGACTGGGAAAAAAAATCGGCCCGAGCATTTTTGCCCAGACCGGCCCACTATATGATCATAAACACCACCCATCTTTGCACGCCCTTAATTATATGCATACCAACTCCTATTCATAAAACCACTAATGCCATGTAATGAGTATAGGAACGAGTGAGAGTTAACAGATGAAATAAGTCAAAATTGTATATTTATTAATACAGTTGAACTATACTCCACAGCGGTGAATCCTAAAACAAGCTATAAGCGGCTCTGGCATAGCAATACCAGTGTTTCTTACAGGATTTTTGTTAAAACTATGGTGGTGTGTCTTCGGTCCTTCTAGGGGGGTTCGGGGGCATGCCCCCCCATGAGAAAATTTTGTGCATTTTAATGTTAAATTCATTAATCTGGTGCACTTTGAGAGTTCAAAATTAAAAGCTCCAACCCATATTCAGTGTGCAAATTAAACAAAGAAAAATTCAAACCTCTTTTAGTTACAGTGTCTATTTACATTACACCTATACATAATAATAGTTATAATATTAATCCAATGACAGTAATAGCCATATTTTGTAAAACAAATGCACAAAAAAGGGAACTTTCTTAATTAATTGTACCAATTTCTATACTTGAAAGAGATAAGCACATGATCTTTTATTTTGACGCAAACTGCATCAAGCTTTTATTTTGACGGAAAACATGGTTTACAAACGATCTTATTAAATTTCTAGTGAATTGCGGTAATCATCAACTATGCAGATGTGGAAATAATCTACACTCATGACATGGCCTAAGTGTTTTGAAAGTAGTTCTGCTTACCGCAGTTTCTACACTTTCTCATCTCTCTCCTGATCCTCCGTCCTCACTATCATCATCTGCCACAGGAGCTGATGAAGGTCAGAAAACATATATTTTGACACAGTTTACAGTGTCTGCTTTAAGGGCCTGGTTCTATTTTTTCACGCTATTTATCTGCACATTCCTTGCGTTTCTTCTCCATCTTTTTTTACAGATACACACTGATACTGCTGCCGCTCGCTCACTCGTTTAAAGTTGTGATTGGGCCAGCCCAGTGTCAATCAAGAAAAGAGCCAATGGGCCGCTGATCTACGTGTTTCATGGGCTGGTCTGTCAGGAAAAAAACTAACAATGACTTTGACCAATGCACTACACCGGCACAAACCCAGCGCCGCCAATTAAACAAAACAAAACAAAACGAATGGGCCGCCGATGTACAAATTTTATGGGCCGTTTAAAAAAAAAAAGTATGAGTATGAGATATCGGCCCAAAAAGCACGTCGGCCTACCGGGCAAATGCCCGGTATGCCCAATGGCCAGTCCAGCCATGCTGGAAGCCAGTGTAAGGAATAGAGGACAGGAGTAATGTGTACACGCTTAGGTGTATTTGTTAAAAACCGAGCGGCAGCATTTTGCACAAGTTGAAGTCGTGCAATAGAGCCTTGACTTAAACCTACATAGAGAGCATTACAATAATCCAACCTCGAACTAATAAAAGCATGAATCACCTTTTCTAGATCATGCCTATTAAGAAAAGGCTTAACTTTAGCTAGAAGACGAAGCTGAAAAAAACTCATTTATATATATATATATATATATGTATGTATAGATAAAATGTTTAAAAAAATTTAAATCAATCAATAAATAATAAAAAAATTTGATAAAATAGAAAAATGAATGAATCAACATTTATTCCAATCTAACAATCATAATTGAACAGAATGATGGGTGTTTTCCTGCAGGATCTGTGAGTGTCCAGCAGGGGGCAGCGCTGCCTGACTTTAGATCAGCCGCTCATGGGACATCCGGAGGAGGATTTTTAATGCAAATTTTTGTATATGGTTTTCATAACTTACAGTTTTTTACAATCACTTTGCTACTATTTTCAGAACCTTGATGTCATTTTTCACAACTCTAGACACAAAACTCAAAACGGTTATCACTTGTAACACAGGCTGTCTAATGTTCAAAACATTGCCTTGCGCATTCACATCTTTAAAGAAATCTTGCACTTGCACAATCATTGGTTCAAAACACAAATTTACTGTGAAATACCACTGAAACATAACTATAGATCACCCACACACAAGCAACCGATAGTTTCACTGTGTCATTGTTCGTACAATCATTAAATATTGTAAAACAAAATAGGTGATACAGGTTTCATTATGGTACTACATGTACAGTAAATACATCTCTGTAAAAGTACTGCAGTAGTAGAGAGAATACTAGAGACACGGTGGAATCATTGAACAAAGTTTGTAATATATTGATGCAAAACACTACAGTACTGTACAATTACAACATAGGTTTATTTGAATCAAAGCAAAAATAATTAGCTATGAAATTGAAACCCACCACACCATCTTCTGATATAGCTGCACACATGGTAATGTTAGCCGCACGTTGTCCAGGTACTTGGATGGTTTCCCGCTGGCCAATGAACTTCTGACCTCTCCTCCTTGTCTTGGCCAGATTAAAACCTGCCTCATCCAAATATATGAATTTGTGATGGTCATCATCAGCATCCAGCTCCGTCACCCTCTAAAAATACATTTTAGAAAGAGATTTAGAGATTACTGTACAATGTAGAATTTTTGTGAATGTTTTTACAACAACCATCTTGAAACTGAACTTACCTGAACATACTCAGTCCTCAGTTGCTTAACTCTGTCTGCATTTCTTTCGAAAGGCACACGGTATAGTTGTTTTATAGATACCTGGTGCCTTTTCAGTATGCGTGCAATAGTCGGCAAACTTATGGATCCCACATTGTTGAACATGTCTTCATTGTCCAAGATATGCTGGCGAATTTCTGTAAGATGAATATCATTTCTGGCCCGAACCAAATCGACCACAGCCTGCTCTTGTTGGTCAGTTAGAATTCTGCCTCTGCCTCCACTATTTGGCCTGGTCACAAAAGTACTGTCAATAGTGTAAATAGTCTGAAAAGGTGGTACAGTATTTGGGGCCATAGACACAGTGTCTGATGAAGCATTATGATAAAATATTAGGCTACATCCATGGATATTGTAGTCTAATTGGTTCATGCTCCGCGCTAATTGGTGACAATGAATCTCGTTATCTTGAAACGTTCATGATTTACAGTAAACATGGAAGATTGTTTGTGAGTTTCCATACTAAGAGTAATGCAACAGTTACTTATCATTTTGAGCAGTTGTATCAATTGATAGTTAGATCATTGTAAGGAAATGAATAGACTCTCATTTGAAATGTAATGTGTGAATTGCCTTTTGAAATAGTAGCACTTTGATGTTAAGTTGTGTCATATTAAACAGGTGATTTTTGTTGAATGAACAAATGATCTGAGTTTTATGTGTATTGTATCCAAGCAATTGAGAAAAGGGTTAAAGTTTTGAAAAATGTGCATTTTGATCATTGGTTGTGAGTTTTGTGTCTAGAGTTGTGAAAAATGACATCAAGGTTCTGAAAATAGTAACAAAGTGATTGTAAAAAACTGTAAATAAATAATTACATAAATACACAGTTTCTCAGTTAAAGGTGTTTGATTCTAAAACTGAGTTCCCAGAATGAAATGCAGAAGTCTGGTGTAAAGTGGCTCTTTGTGGGGCGGCTGTGGCCTAATGGTTAGAGAGCCGGACGTGTCTCGGTGCTGGCAGGAGTTGTAGGTGAGAGGGAGTGAATGAACAGTGCTCTCTTCCTCCCTCAATACTCATGACTGAAGTGTCTTTGAGCAAGGCACTGAACCCCCAGTTGCTCCCTGGGCGCTGGATCTATAGCTGCCCACTGCTCCGGGTGTGTGTTCACAGTGTGTTCACTTCTCACTGCTGTGTGTGTGTGTGTGTGTGTGTGCACTTGGATGGGTTATATGCAGAGCACCAATTCAGAGTATGGGTCACCATACTTGGCAAATGTCGCGACTTTCACTATTCCTTTCACTCTTCTGATGGACGTGGAGCAGCGCTTCAATCCGTCCAGGTGTGTGGGAGCTTTGGGACTGGATGAAGAACAGGATTAAAGTTAAGTTAAAACACTGATGATCTCAGATGACCCATTAATTGCGTCTGGGCTTTTGAGACCCCTAATGAAAAGCAAATACAATGAAACACACTGTGAGTTTTCTGCTGCAATCTCAGAGGGGTCAGCTGACACACACACACACACACACACACACACACACAGCTTTCACTAATGAGGGCATCTCACTGATGATTTTATATAGGTGATGATGTTTGCTAAAGCTCAACCTCAACCAACCCCTAAAGAAAAACAATTATTTCCAAATAATTTCTCTAAAAATAAGTATAACCAAATACAGAAATATTTTATTAATGTATTATTATTATTATGCAGTATATAGAATTATATTACTATTCAGTAAAATATTTTTATTTGCATTTTTTAAATTTAAATAAATATTTTAAGCACATTTTTAAATGAATATTTAACAAAGTATGTAAATTAATAATTATTAAAAAAATTAGAAATAAAAGTAAAATATAAAAAGTATCTATCTATCTATCTATCTATCTATCTATCTATCTATCTATCTATATAATATATAGTATTTTATCATTATATAGTATTATATTTATTTATTTACATTTTTACTTAAATTAAAAAGGAATTCATATTTACGTAATGATATATATAAAATGTAATATTTAATAAAAATTTGTTAAATTATTCTGCAATATATTTTTTTAAATAAGTAAAAAATATATATTTTATATCAACCAATCACTATATAAATAAATAATATTTTAAATTAGTTTTAGTTATTTTTAATAAGTAAATGTAAATATATAAATAAATACATTTTAACATTTAAACTATATATTAAAAAAAATGTTTGGAGAGATTTAACCCATAAACTAAACTAAATTTAGAAATGTTGCTTTGGCAGGTAACTGAAATATTAAGTTGAAGCACTAAAATTATTAAAAAAAAAAAAAAAAAAAAATATCTAAAATAAAAATAAACCTAAATACTCATATTTTTTTAAAAAAGCTAATAATTGAACAAACAATGTGAACACGTGCACAATTTCTCAATTACAGACGTCTGCTGTGGTCTAAGCGCTGAACATCTATGGCAAGCCATTTCAACATTCAATGCAAATCTATTCTCATGCTAGGACTTACTTTTTAGATGCTAGTATCTCTTCAATTAGCTACTAGTACCTTTTTAAAAGATAATAGTACTTATTTATTACACACTAGTACCTATTAAATATATACTAGTGCTTATTCATTGGCTACAAGTACGTATTATTACTGTAAACTGTATACATTAGTACTGTATACACACTGCAAACACCTGAGGCACCGCTACAATTACTGAGCTCTATGAACAATGCATGGCAAAAAAGAAAAAACAAAAGTCCCTGGACAAACATATGTGTGTGTGTTTTTTTTTGCCATAAGTCTATAAATTTTGTTACATCTTTACTATAGTGATAATTTTGACTTATGTCTGTTCTAGAGACGTTAAAACTTTTTGATAAAGCTCTAATTGGTTTTCTTTTGGAAATATGTTTCATATTAATCCTGAATGCATTTGTGAAAGCATATCGGTGTGTGTCACAATCGCAAAATTGATCAAAGAAATCGCGATGGTTTTTTTTTTGTCCGTAATTTTAAAATTATGACCATAATGTCCAGAATTAAAATAGATTGTTGCATTTTTTTACAAGTTAAATGTAAAAACGGCTTGCCACAGAACATCTGAGATTCTGTCGGCCAATCAGGAGCTGAATTACAGGTTACAGATTACAGCCATAAGAGCAGAGAAGATTTGTACATTATCAAAGTATTCATTTGAACATTCCTCACCAGTATCAAATGAGCAAAAATGTGCTTATCAAGTGCCTGGAATTTTTCTCCATTATTCCAAGTCAATTTAGGCTGAGATGTCACTAAAAATGAAGAAATAGGCAGATTATGCATATGAAATATGACTGATTTCATTAGAATTTCATCACAGCCGGATTTTAATGCGTGTTCATCTGTCAACACTTCAAATAAAGCTGATATCAGGGCACTTGCTCATATTTTCAGGCATGCAGGAGGAAAAATGCTGTGTTGTCTTACCTTGGTGCTTTGTAAATATACAGACACATACACGTTTAAAGCTCATTTTTGTAAATAAATGGACTGAATTAAATGCTTTTTTATTTTTAGATTTAAAAAATAATAAATGCAGTTGAATTAACAAATCAATGTCTTGAAAGAATTTAAAACATACCTTTATTTTATATTTTAAAATAAATAAATAAATAAATTAGGGTGATTGTTTACTCATTTACTGATCACTTTTGTATAATAATAATAAAAAGTATTAATAATAATAATGA